>NC_142412.1:1777500-2077500 GCF_059441095.1 Idiotropiscis lumnitzeri
CACATCTGGCCCGCCGCAAAAGCAAATACTGAGCGTCACCTTTTGGGATTTTTGCTATAATATTATCCAGATGTACAATCTTCATATGCACCGCCCGTGCCCGGGGAAGGTGCTCCTACAGCACTAAAAAAACAAACTTTTATAACAGCTAAACCAAACGTTTCGACTTTTTGCCCCAAACGCGTGTCTTTCCATTGGCCACCGCGCAATCACACTCAGTCACGTCTAATGCTCTCTTGACTGTGTTTGCTTTTTTCTTGCTTGGTACGTTCAATGGGCTCTGGAAAATACGCTAAATAAATCTTTTTTTTTCTCATCACGGTCCCTCAGGTCTCCCGTTTTCCTGATTCCCTATGGCGGCAGGCTGACAGGGATCAGGGGCCTGTTTGTCTTACCTTCTTAAATATGCACGGTGACGACGAGGTAAATCCATTATGTGCGTTGTTTTGAAATATCGATACTTGCCGCTAGGCTATCGATTATTTATTGCCAGGATGGCGGAGCGGTCTAAGGCGTTGCGTTCAGGTCGCAGTCTCCCCAGTAGGCGTGGGTTCGAATCCCGCCTCCGACAGAGCCCATTGAAAGTACCAATGGAAATTTACATTGGAAACGTTTGGTTTAGCTGTTATAAAAGTTTGGTTTATATATATATATATATATATATATATTTATTAACAATGCGTCTAAAACAAGAACGGATGTCTTTGGTGATGTCTGCCAAACCTCAGGGGTGCCTCCCCTCAACACAGCTAGCGCCAAAGCTTTTGAAGCGAAGTACGGGGGCAAACAAATTGAAAAATACACTTATACAGTACAGAAAGTAATTACATGTTGACTAAAGCAGTTATGTTTCTAAGTTTAAATATATGAATAGAATATTTTATACGTTAGTTGTGCAGCTTTTTTGAAATGGCTCGCCACTGTATAAAAATTCTATTGTTATTAGTTATAGTTATTATAAAACAGCTCATTTCAAATGCGCTGCAAACTGCGCGAAACCGAACTTAAATGTCACCAGGAAATATTCCGTGGGTGGTGGTGCATGGCCGTTCTTAGTTGGTGGAGCGATCAGCAGTCTTTCCCTCAGCCCATTGTCGTTTCAGAATCGACAATGCAGGCGTCTTTGGTGTGTCAGCGAACGGACTCTCACAGTAGCGCTCCACGCTCAGCGAGGCGATGTTGAAGGAAGTGGCGTACGAACAGCTGTCCCGCAGGTAATAGTAACCGCGGCAAACTGCGTCCCCGAACAGCTTGAGCTTTGTTGAATGCCTGGAGACGGGATGGCTCCAGGCGTGCTTAGGGGCCACTCGGCCCATGCATTTCACAGATTTAATTAATAAGGTCAAAATGCATCAGCTTCAAAAACAGTTAGCAGCTATAAACTGGAAGAATGTCTAGAGATGTAAAGTTAACGACTTCCAGATCATGTCGTGGATAGGTAGATAGTTGTGTTTTAAATGTAAAATTCATGTTTTATCCGAAGCTGTTTTTTGTTTGGCGATTTTAAGTGGCAACGCGAGCGCATATAATGTATAATTAATATTATTGATAATTTAAACCATGATATCAAGTTTGTCAATATCGGATTAAATATACCTTGAACACAAATAAATAAAAAATTGGCAAGTATCGGGGTAATATGATCAAACTTTCTCCATTTAGATCATTTGAAACTCTGGTAATTGGTCTATTATTAATATTGCATTTACCGTTAATATTTCCCTTTTTTATTAAACAAAACACAACTCAAGAGAGCATTACCAGTTGCCAGGATGGCAGAGCGGTCGTCAGGATCACCAACCCCCTCACTCAAATGACTAGCTCATCAGCAGAAGCCAGTTAATCATGATCACTTAACTGAAGTATCCTCACAGCAGAGGATTAAAGGAAGAAAATTGTCTCAAAACCTTTTTGGTGTTTGGAAGCGAGAAGATAGCTGGCAAGAGCAATATTTGACAATTTCTTTATAGATGATTGAATGGTTTGCTTGGCTTTATTTTGCGCAAGTTTTTTTTTTTTTTTTTTACCATTCAGTCAACCATAATTTATTGTTTGGAGTATGTTCCTGGACCACTCACAAAAGGTAAAAATCCAGGACACAGTGAGATCATGAAATGGGCTGTTATAAAAGTTTGTTTTTTTAGTGCTGTAAATGCATTTTCAGCTCGCGCTGTATATAAGGGTGGAAATTTACATTGAAACCGGGGCAATTATGGGCAACTTGCCCATTCATCTGATTCAATGCTATCAAACCCCCACAGTCTATTGTTACTCCTCCCTTAAATGTATATGTATATATAAATATTTGTGTTTATTCAACACATCACGGGCATGCGCTTAACCATGCCCCGTGTGTGTTCCCCAAAACACAAGTTACAGTTGCTATTCTGACATGAGTGGTTTGTGTTCTTTCACTCATTTTTAAAATCAAGCATGATAGCATTTTTCAAACTGTAAATTTGCCGATTTGTTAGCTCGGAGCTTCCATTTGGGCAAACTTAGGGGTTTTATAGTTCATTATGATGCATCTAATCTAACCCGACCTGCCCCACCTGTTTGATTTGATTTGTGGGAGTTTGTTCATCTGTTGGTTTCCGCCAGCAGCGGGGACGTGAAACCAACGACGACTATAGCATCTGGATTAAGGACTTTCTGACCAACAGACCCCAGACTGTGTTGCTCGGCCCCTACACGTCCTCCACCCTCATGCTGAGACTCCACTGTTAACCGTCTTGTTGCCTCTCTGTGTCTTTCTCGTTAATTCCAGATTTAATGAACGAGTGAAAAAAAGAAGTAATTTTCCAAAGAGAATTAAAAAATATGTTAACCGCTTGGAACCTCCGGAGGAGGAGGGCAAAAGTCGTTTGCCAACCTGCATTTTCACTTCGGCGTGGCACAGTTTGCTTGACCAAATGTTCGCTGGTGTGTGGTGTCAGTGCCAGACACCAAACGATTCCCACACGTCGGGAATATTTTACAACGGGGCTGAATTGTTTCAGGGTCTGCTGCGTACCTAACACAGTCTGCTTGTTTCTGTTCAATTCCGTCTGGCTTCCGATTTGTTTACATTCTTTCGTGGAAACTTCGTTGGAATTTAAAAAAGAATGAAGGCTTCGACAAACGCCCAGAAATAAATGAGGACAAAAATTGAAATGCTAGGCGTGCGGGAGTGTGGCCGAGCGGTCTAAGGCTTCAAGTCCACATCATCACCGCCGTGAGTCTTCCAGTCCACATGAGCAGATGAGGCCCAGTCCGGAGCTTCCATTCGGTTAAACTTAGGCGTAGATTAGGCAGATGGCGTTACTACACAAACACAGGCCCACTTGGTAGCGCAGCTGTCAATAAAAAAATATGAAAAATCAAATCCTTTAAAATATTTTTCGGAAATTAATTGTTTTTTATTCAAAATTCAAAATCAATCTCATATTTTAAAAATACATACAAATGTATCTTTAACGAGACCCGATATATTGATCCTTCATACCACTATATTGAACTGCAGTGCTTTAATAGTCATCCTGAAGCCTGGGCAGTCATTAATTTGATTGTCCAATATTTCCCTTATGAAACCCTGCTTAGCTTCCGAGACCGGACGAGATCGGGCGTGTTTAGGAATTTGGCAGAATAATTATTTCCAAGGTTTCATTCAGATAGGTGGTGTACCAATTAATTGACAGATAATTGATTTCTATATTGGCAGATAATTACTTTGGATGATCGAATAATCATTTAGATATCTTTTCTTAATTTAAAATTGTCCAAAAATGTCTCCAATTGCAACATGGGATTAGACTGCAAATTTTAATCAAGGATGCCTTTTTGTGTTCTTAAATGTATTTTTGACACCAATTAAAAAGAAAAAAATCTTTACTTTTCTTCTAGCAAATCAGGGCCAGGTTTCCGGATTCACATCGGTTACGATCACACGGACTGCGTGGTCAAGCTGTGCGACTTCGGCCTGGCCCGATCGCTCAACCAGGACCAAGAGGACAGCGGCAACCCGGCGCTGACGGAGTACGTGGCGACCAGGTGGTACCGAGCTCCCGAGATCCTGCTGGGGTCCACCAGGTACGCCGTGGACTTGTCGAAGCCATCGCGAGGCCGCACGCGTGTCACAAACAACAACAAGCAAACGGAAACATCAGACATCACAAACGCACTTACGTCAAAGCAAAAGAAAAAAAAGCAACTTTCAACAAAAGTTCCAGCATGCTTTGTATAAGTTTGATTTTTTTTCTGTTCCCAATTCCACGGCTTGTTATCGGCTTAACTACAAACTTTTATAACAGCTAAACCAAACGTTTCCAATCCTGAAGCCTGGGGGCATCTCGGCCGGGTTCGAATCCCGTGGACAGCCATCCATCATAGATTTGAAAATATATAGAAGAATTTTGAAAATGATTTGTTGATTGACTGTCTATTGTGCTTAAAAATGACAGCTAGCGTCACGGGCGGTTCCAAGCGGCCCCTAAGTTTAACCGAATGGAAGCTCCGGAGGTGTGTGTCAACAGCCGTGCTACGAGCGGGTGAAGGACTGGCTTAATGAGAACCTGGTTGCTCTTTGGATCTTTGCTCTATGCACAGCCCTTTTAGTACCACACACATCAGGCCCTCATATATTGACACTTACATTGACGTCTATAACATAAACCATTACAATCACATCTAACACCTCCTCGCCTTTTGGGTCCACCTCCTCCTCGCCGACCGGCGAGTCCTGACAGAATGACCCGACCAAAGAAGGACCCAGCGACATGAAGGTTTGTTGCTTAATGAGGAGAAGGCTTTGAAGGTTTTGGATTCCTCATACTACCGCGAGTCTATGTACAATTTAAAAGCACTCAGATGAGCCTCGGACAATTAGCATCTTGACATGCGTCAATTGCAAATTTTTGGAGTCGAAAGTGGCCCGCAGCCTGTTGGTTGGGGACCACTCTCCTTGTGGACTCACATTGACCCCATTCGGTTAAACTTAGGGGCCGCTTGGAACCGCCCGTGCGTCCGATAGCGGACAGCATTTCTTCACTTTGAGACAAAATCGGCACCTTTACGGTCGGAGCTGTAACAAAGTGTTTTTCATACGGTGTTCCCCGTCGTGCCGCTCGGCGAAACTACAATGCCCCCGAATATTTTTTAGACGTGGACCACCTGTGGCACGTTGTAGCAGTGATGCCACTTCACTAACACATTCTAGCGTTGGGCCTCTAATGGTTACTAACTGTTAAAGACATCATTTACTTCTCTTTTATTTCTTTTAAGGCTTTGGCACAGTTTTTTCTTTTTGCTTATCACAATTTTGTGACATTTGATATGAAGAAGAAGCGATCTCATTCATGTTCGGCCGTACAAATACAATAATTGCCTCGCCAGCGCGGGGCGTAATTTAACTTTGGTATTTTGGGAGATTTTACGACACTCATTGTGACCCTTGAACTTGAAACGTGATTTTTCATTTTTTTGACTTCCCCTTTAAAAATCCACACTATAGCGAGGACGCAAAAAATGAAGCGTGATACAGTTGGAGTTCACACTGGGGCTAAAATTTTTTGTTTCCAAAATACTATATGACGGGGGCGGGGCTTCGAAGTTTTCACTTAAGATTTCCTTTGCCGCAATGGACAAGTGAATATTTGCACGATGGTTGGCTTCGATCGCCCAAAAAGCAAAAAAGACAAAAACACGTCAGTGAGACGTTGTTGGAAGTTGTGATTTGCATTTCAACCGAAAGAGTTCAAAGTGACGAGAAGGCGAATTGGGGGCAAATAATGGCGAATAGGAAGGCCAAAATGAACAAACACTTCAACGTGCAATTCTAATCGCCATATGGAAATATTTCAATTGTATTGTCAATCCAGCAACAACTGCCATCGAAGTGTGTGGCGAAAAAAAAAAACAACGAAAACAAGGTTGTTTAAAACCGAAAAACAATTCTGTCACCATCAAAACTGAAATTTGACAATTTTTTTTTAATTGAGTAAATAAACTGGGGGCCTCGATTTTTTGTCTTGCTTGAAAAAAAATTCAAATAACCAAATGTAAGACTGATGGGCTGTTAAAGGGAACCAATCAGATGGCGTTGTGGGCGGGCCAAGTGTGACACACGACTGATGTTCAACAAATAAACAATTTTCCGGACAGAGACCACCCGCGAAAACTGAAAATCCGCGAAGTAGCGGAGAGCAGACGCTCCTGTAAAGTTAAATTAACACGGGAAGACTTTAATTCATTTTAAAGTTAAATTAACACGGATGAGTAACAGGTTAATTTACTCCTCTACATAATCATCACTTTTTAATCATTATCCCAATCTTAGGAAACCCACAATAATCCCACCTCAGACAGAGCCCATTGAAAGAACCAGCGCGAAACCGCTTTCGTCGCGAGGCATGCCTCTAATTTATAGCAATCACACGGATTCGTTATATCCAACGGCATGCTCGCGTCAAGTATTGTGCAAAAACCACCGCTAACTTTCACGTTCTGCAGTAACTAATAATAGTGACAATTCACGTCTGTGGGAGATAAGACTTAAGGTGCATTGGTGGAGGAGTGTGTTGAAATTTCCACCTTTATATAGTGTAAAAAGACATCCTGAAGCCTGGGCAGTCATTAATTTGATTGTCCAATATTTCCCCCACCTGTGCGTTCAGCATAATGAAAGTTTATGATTACGGGATGTGAGACCGGGAGAAGGGCAGGGTCATCCGCACTGAAAATATTGGTTAAGGAACCGTGTATAAATTATTGTAAAATGAAAGACCTAAACATTGGGTCAGGCCTACAAACGGGAGGGCATTAGTGCAATTGTGCAGTCCTAGGATGCAATATTAACTACTACTGTACTTTCAGCCAAGGGTGTGACGGGGGCCTCTGTCACCTGTAAATAAAACCAGCAAGTGGTGCACGTCCTCAGACAGAGGGTCCTGAACTTTTTTTGGCATCTTGTTTCAAATTGCTGACAAAAATGGTCCCCCTCGCCTGGAGGCTCGGCGGAGATTCAAGGAGCACGTGTACACAGTGTTTGTAAAGATAATTGTCAATGTTTTATTAAATGAAATTCCATCGCATAAAAGTCAGTTTGATTTCAGGCTAGAATTGTCATCGGGTATTACATTTATTTCTTTACACTCACTGTGATCGCAGCGTTTCACAAATGAAGGGCACGAACGGAGCGCGAACATACCTCCATTTCTGAGTCTGTAAAGCCTGGAGGAGGCTGCTTCATCTCCACGAACCACATAAACCCCAGCTGTCATCTGTTATTGGAAAGATGCTCACCCCTAATGTTGACACCTTTTCTGCTGGCAGGATTTAGAAAGCACC
The DNA here is from genome assembly GCF_059441095.1 of Idiotropiscis lumnitzeri. Taxonomy (NCBI): domain Eukaryota; kingdom Metazoa; phylum Chordata; class Actinopteri; order Syngnathiformes; family Syngnathidae; genus Idiotropiscis; species Idiotropiscis lumnitzeri. The sequence goes on from NC_142412.1 coordinate 1,784,824, forward strand.
AGGGTTGGTGTTATTCTGGTTAGGATTATCCTCTCCATTATCTTATACATACTGCATAGCAGGGATATTGGTCTGTAGTTATTTGGGTCTTCTGGTGATTTCCCCGGTTTTAAGATGGCTATGACCCTAGCTCTTTTCCAGAGATGGCAGTATCTACCCATGTTTATTGCATCAGTGATAGCAGATGCCATCCTATATATATTCACTTTGGTTTTTATCAAATAAGTCCATATGAATAATTTGAAATGGATATTGTGGTGTAGGAAAGCGTCTAAATAAATACAAAAAGAATGGCTGGGGAATAAAAAAATAATAGAACAAGCTGCTCCCTTTCGCCAAGGTGGACCCTCAAGATGTCACCCCCCCCCCCCCCCCCTTCTATTGACTGTCGATCACAAATCTATCATAGCTGCTGCGAGGTGTGTGATAGGATGTGTTGAGTCAGGGGCATATAATAGTTTGGGATTTTAATTTATAGTCAGTTTTTACAACACATTACAACCACAGCCGATGAAATTCGACAGGAATACAGAACTGCAGCATACAGCACTTGAACACAAAATAATTCAGTCAAATGTCATTCTTGCGCAACCGTTTAAACAAGACTCTGATTTTCTTTTTTCTGAATAAATTTTTTTTTAAAGTATTGAGCACCTCTTCCGCCCGAGCACGAGCGGAGCGCGAGGCTGTCAGTTATGAATGAATAAATGAATAAATAAATAAAGAATGCCACAGAAAGTGCTCCAAGACAAACGCTTTAAATAAAATGTACTTGAATAATAAAATAGAAAAAAAGGCAAATACACGTCACTACCTAATTTTTTCCACCAATCGAGTCATTTTGGAACCGTTACACTATTCCCAGAATAAAAAAACAAACAAACTTTCCTCGCATTGATTTGCCTCCTCTCCCGTCAACCAGGACGCGAGATTTTTTTTTTTTTAATGAATCGAGTCAAAATATGTGACGCATTTCACGCATGCGCCAGGAGCATTTGAGGTTAATAACACACCATTATTGTGTAAACGACTTCCTTCCGAGGATGTGTGCAAGGTGGTCCTCAATTGCATGTCACACAAAACATGCTTTGCTCCAGACTTGGACTCTCAGCTGCTTTGGCTATTGTCCGAAGGCAGGCGATGCAGGCCGCAAGGCACGCGCACCCTGCAATCGAACAATCGGAAAAATAATAATAATAATAATTTCTACAAAAACAATAGGGACTTCGCAGCGGTCGCTGCTCAGGCCCTAATAATAATAATAAGGGGAAAATGACGAATATCGCCGCATCTCGGATAGTAATCCTGTTAATGAAAAATGTGTTTGGCACACAAGGCCGTCATCCATCCTCCTCCAGGGAAGCAGGAAGGCTGATTGATGCGTTCAGGTCGCAGTCTCCCCAGGAGGCGTGGGTTCGAATCCCACCTCAGACAGTCTTGCACGAGCAGTCCTGGGCAGCATTCCAACAGTGGGGAATTCGACTGGGAATTCCGTGGAAGTCGGTATTTTTTTTTTATGGATGCCTGACAGAATGACGGCGCGTTGCTCGGCAACGCGGCCACGAGCGGACGCGTTCGCGAGACGGCCCATCAATATTTTATACGTTAGCACAATGTGACTTGAGGGAGCATTGCTGAAGGCGAGGGATGTATTGTTGGTGCAAGGAAAGATTCCATTTCCTGTTTTACGTTTCTATTTCCTCATTTAACATGTCAGAATCGTCAAATTTTGGACTTCTTGCCCCTGTCCTCACACGTGCACACACACACACACCCCAGCATGTCAAGTGCATCTGCGAATATCTTTTTTTGCATCCCCCATATGAGTCAGGCTAAAGCCTCAGCTGTACAAAGAAAGTCTGGCTGCTGATCCAGCAGTGAGACGTTTCCGTTTCTCCTACCGAACTTGCAACAATGCTGTGGTTCACTCGGGCTGCAAGATTGTATGAATATAATGTCTGCATATACTCGCAGTGGCTCTCAATTATTTCACGCCCGCCCCTACCAAGCTTTAATAAAAACTATTTTGAAATTGTGAGAATCACTCGTATTTGTTATTAATTCCAGGTTATAAACTAGTTCCTGGAATGAACCGATGTTTTGTATGTTTTTGCGCATTTTACATTCTTCATGATCCTGGAAAGCAACTGTTGCCGGACGAACTTCAGGTAAACATGTCACACTCACTGTTGTAGCTTTTAAGCATGTTATTGTAAAGTCTGAGTTCCAAAAAAACGTAAAAGACGTAAAAAAACGTACCTGGGAATCAATGATTTATATATATATATATATATAATTTGTTTTTTTTTAAAGCATTTTTGAAGGTGCGCTGTAAATGCATTTTCAGCTCGCGCTGTACAGCAATCATAGGATCTTATCATAGTCCGTGAGAGTCAGTCAAATATCAATAATAAGAAGACAAAATGAACCTAATACAAATAAATGAATGCTTAATAACGCCCAACCTTGCGTTCTACTTGGTTAGCCCTTCCTTGTTAGGCGATGCACACTTTCTGCTGCACAGCTCCGGTGATGTAGGTAAAGTAGTGAGGAGCAAAGTCCACGCAGCCGAAACGGGGGAACTGATCCCTACAAAGGCCGCCTCTTGTGGGGAACTTAATTGTTGTGTTCTTTGCGTACACAGATGTTTAAGCTTCCACCTTCTGTATGGATACTGTGGCTCAGCAAAATCCCCTAAGCCTCAACTTACTGGAAGATTCGATCGGACTGTGAGCGCTCATGAGGAGAAACATCCATTCCTGGATGCTGGGCGGTGCCGCGGCCCGATGAATTTAAAAAAATCAAAAGTCAAAATTAAATAAAAACTAAATAAAATTGAAAAATTCGGCAGAGCGGTCTAAGGCGTTGCGTTCAGGTCGCAGTAACCCCAGGAGGCGTGGGTTCGAATCCCGCCTCAGACAGAGCCCATTGAAAGTACCAAGCAAAAACAAAGCTACAGTTATTTTCATGTGCGCTACCCCAAGGCTCAGTGCTCCTGCAGTATGTGGACGATCTCCTCATTGCGGCCGAAACATCCGACCAGTGTGTGTTAATTTGATTGTCCAGTATTTCCCTTATGAGATAATGCCTCACATAGCAAATGTGTACAGTGCGAGCTTAAATGATCATATTGTGATCGTGATTTAAATCTACAGTCCCAATCAAAATAGCGGCCCTGGACCCCGACCATCCCAGCGTGGCGCGCTCTCTGCATCAGCTGGCCGGCGTATACGTGCAGTGGAAAAAGTACGGCAACGCCGAGCAGCTGTGTGTCCCCACATTTTGCCATCCGGTGGAGGAAAACATCTCATTCATCATGGATCCGGCTTCGTTTCCCAAGAACTGAACCAGCTCTTTGAACTTCCTCTACAAATTTATGTCAATATTATTCAGGTGATTCTCTTGACTGTGTTTGCTTTGTTCTTGCTTGGTAGTTTCATTGGGCACTGTCTGAGGTGGGATTTGAACCCTAGTTTGAGATTCGTCTACAGGTCGTTGTACATGAAGTACTTGTATGTGTTTTCTGTAGATTAGCAATTTATATATCTGTGTATGGTCAGTTTACAACTTGCAAGGGAAGGCTGGCTGGAGGGAACGCTGGCCGAGGGGGCGCCTTTTTAATTGACTTCTTTCATTGTCTGTTACTGAATTATTGCTATTTTATGTTATACTGTGTAAAGCGCTTTGCACTTTTCTGTAAAAACTTTCCTTGGGACGCCTCGGTGACCCCCATTAAATCCCTGACCCTTCATAGACAAAAAAATGAAAAGGTATTCAGTGGCATAGCAATCCCCCAGCAGGTTCCCACCACGGAGGAAGCTGTGAGCGACTTATTTGGTCTGTGAGAAAAATCCTGAATGTCACTGTAAAAGAACAAATTTCGGGATTGGTACTAGATGCTACCGCTTGGGATGTTGATCAGCTAAACCAAACGGCTAACCTGTTTGGTCAACGATGGATCCGATTAGTCAGACGCCTGCTCTCTAATCTCGTTGCACACTTGAGTACAATGACAATAAAGAAGCAGACTTTTGATCTCCCGGTGCTCATTAGACAAGCCCCTCGGCTGCCATACTTAACGCCATTCGCGTGAGATTGTTTCATCCCTTTTAGTCAATCTGGCTAATGCAAATAATAATAATGATAAAATAAAATTATGAATTGGCGACGCTCCTTCTTTTTCAGAAAAGTACAAGGAATGACCGGCAACAGAAAAGGCGCGATCCCCCTTCGGCTGTGCTTAGTTCTCGCCACCTCCAGCAGCATTTGCTCCACTAATTTTGGGTTGTTAGGACCCAGGGGTTTTCGAGTTGGAGTGGCGGCTGACGTATGCTGGTCCAAGCTGCAAAAATATATCTGCTAAAAGCCTCCGGTGGCTGCAATATTTCCAAATAAAAAGTGAATTTCCGTTGTGGATTAGTTAAAAAGATTACAAAAAAAAAAATATTTTACTGTAAAATTCAAACCTACGCAACGAGTTCTTCTTTTCAACTCAAAAACACGAAAAATAGCCGCATTGCAGAAATCAATCAAGACGAAAGAAAAAAGCCGACTTGAACATCTAAGCTTTATTTGAGGTTCATCAGGGGTGGCAGATGTGTTCTGACTTCCATTTAAATGAATTTCTGTAATTCTGAACATGGACCCAGTTGCAGTTTTGAGAGGTTCTGCACAGTTGTGCAACCATGTTCTCTTAGTTGCCTATTTTTAATTCCCTGCTCCAAAAGCTTTTTATTCTTTTTTTTTCAATTCTTTGTGAAGTAACATTATTGGTGGAAAGTGATTTGAAATGTCTTCATTTATTACATGACAAAAACCTGTCATTTGAATGGAGGTGTTTAGACGTTTTCTGTGCTGTATGTTTGACTAACTTTTATTCACCTTTCGTCGCTGAGTAAATATATGATTCAGTTTATGACAAATAAAAGTTAAAATAGCATCAAATTCAGCCTTTATCCAACCACTATTCTTGAAATTGGTTTTTCAGAAATCATTCTTATGACTTTGTTGAGCGACGCCCTGTAACACAGACTGGGTCACAAGTGGGAACTCAGACACCACCGCAGTCCACAATGCAGCTGGCCATGTGGTTTGAGTCTGGAACTCACTGCTACTTCTAAAACTAGCCAGAATGATTCCTATTCTTACCAATGACTCCACAAGATTGGCCCTTGTATTGATGGCGGAGAGATGAGCGCTTATAAACCACATGGGGGCGCCCCTCAGCCCGGTCCCCTCGCTCCGTTTTGGTTTGGTTAGCTGATGAGATAAGGGGTTCAATCAGGTACTCTTCTCCCCCAGCAACAATCACCCCCTGCTGCAGAGACAAAAACAACACAATCCAACAATCACATCAAAACGAACATGAAATTTTGAAATGCCGTGCCAGTCCATGAAAAACATCTACACAAAAAGTCAACAAGGCTATGTGCCTTTTGGTTTTCAAATTCTACAAACTGATCGTTCTTAAATGGAAATTTTGCGAACCTGTTGCATGAGTGGTTATCAATGACATGCTTTTCATTTTGAAATATCTTTTTATACCTGGGCTTATATTTAGACAATTACGTTCGGGGAGATAATTTCTGAAAGCGATGATCTCGGCGCGAATAAAACGTGTAACGTATAATCATTACCACTATTTGGGGTACGGAAATTAAAAAAAACACCCGAACACAGAAATACGTTGAAAACTGCACAATATAGATTATGACGTCATCATAAAAAGACGAGTGAGATGAGTGACATTTTATGGTCGGGGGGGAGGGGCGGGGGGTGCTTCAGTCGAGTGCCTCGTTGTGCGATTCCGGAGAGGGAGCCTGAGAAACGGCTACCACATCCAAGGAAGGCAGCAGGCGCGCAAATTACCCACTCCCGACACGGGGAGGTAGTGACGAAAAATAACAATACAGGACTCTTTCGAGGCCCTGTAATTGGAATGAGCGAACACCCAAACCCTTTGGCGAGGAACAATTGGAGGGCAAGTCTGGTGCCAGCAGCCGCGGTAATTCCAGCTCCAATAGCGTATCTTAAAGTTGCTGCAGTTAAAAAGCTCGTAGTTGGACCTCGGGACGCGAGCTGACGGTCCGCCGCGAGGCGTGCCACCGTCTGTCCCAGCAGGACGTCCCACAATGGCCTGCGGCATCTAACGTCCGAAAGCCTAACCCCTCCCTCCGTCTCTCTCCCCGCTGGCATTCCTCTGTAATCTTGTCGGTGTGCATAATGCCTCTCATAGCAAATGTGTACAGCGCGAGCTGAAAATGCATTTACAGCACTAAAAAACCAAACTTTTATAACAGCTAAACCAAACGTTTCCAATGTAAATTTCCACCTTTATATAGTGTAAAAAGACATCCTGAAGCCTGGGCAGTCATTAATTTGATTGTCCAATATTTCCCTTATGAGATAATGCCTCTCAGTGTTCAATTCAAAACATTCAGGTTTCAATTCAAATATCAAAGTTAAGATATTCACATTCAAATAACCAATATTCAGATTTAGTTTCAACAAAGCTGATAGGTCCTTCAATAATCTTCAGTTTTGTTGATTTTATGACACTTTTTGTAGTTCGATGGTCCTGTTTGTTGCTTGGGCTGCACTTTGACAGCGGCGCACCTTTCCAGCTCGCGTGCACTAACGAGCCGTAACGCACAGCAGAAGCCTATTACTTGATATGAAAAGACAAAAGTGTTCAGAGAACAAATTACATTTGATACCCTTTTTATCTTCTATGAAGTTAATATTTTTTCACATGCTGGCTGACTTTGATTTCTTCATCTAGTCCTAGTGAGTAAACGGGCATCAGTATTTTGAAGATGATCCTATCTTCTCGATCAACTAAAACAGTAAAACTGCTCCGCGAGGGCAGGCGCGGCCGGGTTTGACCCCGGTACGCCCGCCGCGAGGGCCGCCCGGTGCATCAGTGTTGGATCGCACCATCCGTTGTCATTTGCAACAATTGTATTTCAGCTCATAGATTACATGCAAGACATAAATCTCATTACCGTGTGCTGGAAGGACGGAGAGCCCCGGCGTCCTCAGTAATGCGAGCAAAAAATACGATGCTGGGCGTCCGCGCGTAAAACCCTCAGCGCCAGCAGACAATGAATTTTCAGCACTAAAAAAACGAAACTTCATTAACAGCTAAACTAAACGTTTCCAATGTACATTTCCACCTTTATATAGTGTAAAAAGACATCCTGAAGCCTGGGCAGTCATTAATTTGATTGTCTAATATTTCCCTTATGAGATACTGCGACCTGAACGCAACGCCTTAGACCACTCTGTGGATGATAAATACAATGCCTCTTTATATGACCTGATTGATTCTGCTGGCTTGTCAATAAGCAGTGAGCACAGTTTTTCATTAAGTGTTATTAGTTTTCTTATTTTAGATGTTTTGTTGGAATAAACCTCGGGAGATGTATGAAAACGTCAAAGCTGAAGAACACCATCAATTCTCATGACTCCACAACTGATGGACTATGAATACTAGTATAGTATTCATATTCATTCAGTAATAGTTCTACATTGTTTGATGATGTCCTTTTATTGTTTAAAAGCAATGTGTTGTGTTAAGAGCTGCAGAACAAATTGTCTTTGTTCAACCTGAAAATTTGCACATATTATGCTTGTCTAGCCTCGCAAGTCCCCGTTTAAATGTTAAACAGGCACAGAAGCACATTCATCTGCTTTCTTTATAACCCACAAGGTTTACACTGACAATAATTGGACCTTCATTGAAGCGATCTATTACACGTTTGGAGTCAATTCACCTGCAACAACAACCAGTGAAAAATTTGGCAAATTGGACGAACGTTGCCGGTTCCATTCAAACAGGTCGTTTGAACGCAATTCACTAGTGTGTATGAGCGAAAACATTTCACCTATGTGTATTTTGGAATGGAGAGGCCTAAACGTTGTGAAAAAAAATTATAACTAGTATCATAAACATACCAAATGAATTAACTTCAGTGTGAATAATAACTTAGCACTTTTATCTTTGTAAAGCCTTAATATACAATGCAGCTCTTCTGTTGAATTCCATAACATTGTGCACTGTTCTTTGTCTGTGCAAAAAATGATTAATATTATTGTTGATCAGGGGTTCTCAAACTTTTTTTTATCTTTACTGTGTTTCCTTTGTTCTTGCTTGGTACTTTCAATGGGCTCTGTCTGAGGTGGGATTCGAACCCAGAAGAGAGAGGAGATCAAAGTTATCAAAACGTTGCAAGTGAGCTCAAGCTTTGGAAGCAGCGTCAACAGAAAACTATGCATGGAAGAATAGGAAAATGTGGAATTTTATGATTTCAGCTGCAACTATTATGAAATGCCTACAAAGTATTAACATGATGCATGACACACACACCCACACACACACACAGCATGGTGCACAAAATAGAGGCAAAAGCAGCCCTTGTCACCATTTAGCCTTATTAGCACACACACAGAGTTGCCACAAAACAGACCTGCAGTTATTTGGCTTTTTTGTACAAGGGGGGGGGGAATCAATAACATTCAGTTGTGCTATTGTGTCCAATAGCCCCTGCATTCGGTTGCGTTACAAATCGTATATTCCGAATGAATGTTATGAATTATGGTCGTTTGCTTGAATGGTGGTGTCTGTCAATTTTCCAACAGTTCCACTAAACTCTTGGTCACCGCAGATTCGCAGATATTGCCTGAGCCGCCTCAGCCATGCTCGTGTCTCCAAAAAATTGAGGTAGGGTTGGACATACAGGTTTGATTTTCCTCGGCGTGACGAATCGCTTGCCTGCTTGCTCGACGGAAACATTTCCAGCAAATGTAGCATCCATAATAGAAATTGGTGATCATCTCCCTTCAGACAGCCATACCTAGGGGCAATTTAGAGTGTCCAATCAACCTGTAAAAGTGACTGAAATCAGATGAATAAAATTTAGGAAATGCAGGGCGGGCGTGTGTCACACTTGGCCCGAATAGGAGCACCTTCCCCCCCGCCTAGTACCCCAAGACAGCTGGGATAGGGGAATCATCTGCTAGTACGAGCTCCACATCAGATTGCTTAGCCGTTCGACCAGGAGGTGGATCTTGCATACAAACAGAAGATATAATGGCAGTTAAAGTCCCGCCGGAAAGGCGTAATGCAAGAGAGTGCGGCATTGAATGTATATAAGTTATCCCATATTTTACTCTATAAGTATTGCAAAAGAATTGTTCCACAGTGTAACCGAAGTTTGGACCATGGTAATGACAAGACGCTCAGGAGATGAATGCAGGAAGATTGGATCCCAGATATTAATATTTAAAAAGACTTTTTGAAACCCGGATTCGGACCCGTTCAATATTTTGGACAAAAGAAAACTGTTTGGAAAAGGGCGTTTTTGAACAAGAAAATTGTCCTGATTAACGCAATAATTGAATAATTCAGGCCTGGGGCCCAGAAGTTGCTTGGGACCGACTGGAAATCATCAAATTTTTCGCCATGCCCGATGAGACTGCCAAGTTTGGTGAGTTTTTGCTCTTTCAAGTTCATTCAACTTTGAGCATGTTCTTGCAATTAATTAGAAAAAGAATTAGACATTGTCTGCCAAGTTGCTGCATGTTATGTTGCAAAAAGGGTTCGGCGTATAAACAAAAGTGGGCTAAGAGTCACTTAGCGCTAGAATTAAATTTCTCCCTCATTCTGTGGGAGCCGTACAGACTGTGTCAGCTCGGCTGGACAAAGTTTCACAGCGAAATAACCACTTTTTATTAATTCGCCAATCGTGTTCTTTTGAATGTACAGACTAAAATTATCTGACAGAGTTAGCTGTGTTCGGCTCTTTCCTGATTTGTCTGATGTCACCAGAGAATCTGGCAAATTTTTTTTTTTTTTTAACCGTAGTTCTGCTGTAATGTTTCAGACATCAGAACTGAGAATTTGAGCAATATTACCTCGCTTGCCTCTTTGCTGATATCGTACTCTCTGGAGCGTAATGCTGTGCTACCTTAATTAATGGACATTTCAAGGCTTGTAATTCAATTATCGTTCGGGACTCACCGACCGTCTGTGCCCGGGGAAGGTGCTCCTATTCGGGCCAAGTGTGACACACGCCCGCCCTCCTCCTCCGGAGCTTCCATTTGGGCAAACTTAGGGGCCGCTTGGCACTGCCTGACAGTTTTGAAAATTATTTTACTGCTGCAGTTTGCTTACGTGTGCACATCCACTTTCAATATGCCTGGTGGCCCTTGGAGGCAACTGTTTTTACACAGCAAAAGATCAAGGGGGATAAGCAGAGAACCTAGAGGGATACCCGGTGGGTTTACTGATGTGTACAACTTCGAGAAGATAGGATCATCTGAGTCATGTTGCCGGAGCTTTTGTTGCCACAAAGTACAATCGGACTTTTCAGCACCGTAATTGCCACGCCTTTTGCCAAAACGTCACAAAACTCGGCAGAGAGTAAGATCATTGTCTTGAGTCTTTTCTGACTAATTTTCAGCAGACATTTATGTTTTAGGTTGAGTGATGAAAAGACGAGGGTTGTATAGTGGTTGTCTGTCCTGGGGAGCGAGAGACGGAACGTGGCTCTGATTAACCATGTGTATGTGCCAACAAATCATTGTACACATTTGCTGATATTTGTCATATATCTGTGACTTCAATCATGCATTCTAGATTGTTGTTACACATTTGTGACTGTGGTTATAGTTTCAGATTCTTGTTACGTATTTTTGGATTGAAGTATTTGCCACAATAAAGACTACATGTAGGCGACTGCAAACGCATGAACACGCAGGGATTCCACGCACTTCTACTTTTCCCGCAGCCTTTTTCCCCCTCCAAGTATCTGTACTTTTACTTAAGTGTGTTTGTTTGCTGTAAATAGAAGTTGGCATCGGCTCGGTTCGGTTCGGCTGCCATGGAGTTGGACACGACAGGAGTACATTTTTTGCCTGGTGGGTGGGGATTATTTGCGTTCAGTTTTTCATGGACATGGAATGGGGATGGCCGTGCCGCTCGGCGAAACTACAATGCCCCCGAATATTTTTTAGACCCGCGAAGCACTGAACCCGCGAAAGGTGAACCGCGAAGTAGCGAGGGTTCACTGTATGTATAAGACCAAGACCTACAAAAAAGTCTCTTGGAGCAATGAGCTAGGTTTTACAGGAAGTCGGCCATTTTGAATTTACTTAAAAGGGGGCGGGTCACCACAATGGACTTTGTGTAGAAATTATTATTGGGGCCCGAGTCATGTTGCCGGAGCTTTTGTTGCCACAGAGTACAATCGGACTTTTCAGCACCTTAATAGCCACGCCTTTTGCCAAAACGTCACAAAATTCGGCAGAGAGTAAGATCATTGTCTTGAGTCTTTTCTGACTAATTTTCAGTCGGATTCGTCAAAAGGGCACCGTGCAGTACGTGAAAATTAAAATAAAAACAAATTTTTGATTCCACTTGGCGGCACTGTGTGTATAACAAAATAATAACATAAAGATGTCTTCAGGTCGGGACGTTTTATTTACAGGTGAAGGTTTGGATTTTTAGGAGCATGTGCAGGGGAGTTATTAAGCATTCATTTATTTGTATTAGGTTCATTTTGTCTTCTTATTATTGATATTTGACTGATTCATTAAAAGCAGACAATTATGTTTTAGGTTAATTTTTTACCTGACATGTTTCGGCGAGTCTTTCGCCTTCTTCAGAGTGTCGCATGATGGTGTCTTGAGACCCGTCTTTATCAGCTGATGTTCCATGAGGGTGTGACTTACCTGTCAAAAAAATTAAAAATCAGAGCAGTAAAAGAATAAGCACAACATGAACATTACAAATCAGCAATCACTGACCACTGCAAAACCCGGGGTCATTTTTATTAAGCAGGATTCTGCTGAATGTAATTTATAATATAATAATCCGCTTAGTAATATGCTTAAATTCAGCGGGTCGTCTCGTCTGATCTGAGGTCGTAGTCGGATGATCAAATTGGATTACAAAAAGCAAATGATGAGCACATCCACTCCAGTAGTTGGCAGTGGCGCTCGCTGATCTCATAAGGGAAATATTGGACAATCAAGGTCGCCTAAATTGTCAACCCCTGGTCACCTAAATTGTAAACCCCTGGTCGCCTAAAGGGGACTTAGAAGAAATGAGGCAAATTTCCCCGGAGCTCCGTGCCTGAGGGCGGGCTGTGAGCCGCGCCGCGCCCGCCAACAGCCTTCAGTGGTCGGATAAAACATAAATTTGCAAAGTATTTGGGGATTTCATCATCAGCAGTCCATAATGCCATCAAAATATCCAGAGAAGGTGGAAGGCTTCGCTCACCGCTTTCTCTCGCAACGCCTTTGTCCGTTTGACGTGAATCAAATTGGGCAGCAATGGGCCTACATCAGACAAACCCGCAGTGATTAGGTTTCCAATGATCGCGCGGTCCCACACGCCCATGCTTTTTTGCATGGGTGGCGAGGCAGCGGGAGCGGCGAGCGGGAGGCAGGCAGGCGCCGTAGCGGAAGGGCGTGTGATAAAATGGAACCTCGTCGTCGTAAAATCTGGAATTCACGCCTCTGTCAGAGATATACAACATTAAGAGTCATTTTAAGTCAAATGAAACATAGATACATCGCTTTTAAAACAAAAGGGCGGGAGTGGGCCAGCGTTGACGGTGTGCTAGAGAGTGCAATACTATTCCAAACATTCGAATAATCCGCAACAGATCGTGAGCCCTGGATACAGTCCAACAGTTCGGCTCCGGTGGATCACACCGAATACGAATGTTGATCGAATAAACTACACACACTATAACGTGCAACGTTTCCAATGTAAATTTCCACCTTTATATAGTGTAAAACGCGTCACCACACATAAGCCGAGTCATGTGTTTGTGTAGAAATTATTATTGGGGCCCGAGCAGCGACCTACACTGGGCACATCGCACTAACAGGCGCATGCTCGCTCAAAATTATTATTATTAGGGCCCGAGCAGTGACCGCTGCGAGGTCCCTATTGTGTCTAGACTTTGTTAATGTGATGCAAGTTTCAAGTTTGCCCGTCACAAAATTCGGCAGAGAGTAAGATCATTGTCTATATATATATATATATGCTAATGCAATCCTTTCTGCCACCCACTCCCGGTCTGATATTCCAGCCGGCAGTTACATTTTCGTCATGAGAGTGTGTGACAAAAAAAAAAAAGCGGCATTTTTTTTTTCCATCTGTGCGGCCTGGGCCACTTCACAAGGGTCGCGGGCGTGCTGGAGCCTATCCCGGCTGTCTTCGGGCATGAGGCAGGGCGCCCCGTCGTGCCGCTCGGCGAAACTACAATGCCCCCGAATATTTTTTAGACACTTTGGGGTATACTTTCGATATTTCTTAAGAGCCAAAGCAGTTGTTGGTCGACGGCGACGCTCTGCAAGTGACCAGTCTCCCCAGGAGGCGTGGGTTCAGTGTTAATTCTGGGTCCTGAAATAATGGAGCACCGAACAAGCGAGTGGCGTGCATTAGTGGTGACTTTAACAAGGGTGCTGATGTTCAACAACTCGTGAAACTTTACACACACATCAGGCAGAGCAAATAATTGTCTTTATTGTAAAAATGTGTTCAACATTATTCCAGCTGTCCATTAATATACACACAGAATAATTCGTATGATTGTGAATAGAGCATACCCGCCTCCGCTATACGTGCTTGGAATTGACAAAATCAACGCATTGGAGTTTCTCAGGTGAGGTTTTCCCCCGCGCGGGGGGCTCTCGGTTCTGGTTCCAAGCGCGGCGGGGGTGCCCCGGCGTGGCGCACCTATCCCGGGCGCGACCTGCTCCGGGGACAGTGGCAGGTGGGGAGTTTGACTGGGGCGGTACACCTGTCAAACGGTAACGCAGGTGTCGGGGAAAGTGAAACGAAAAGTTTGAAAGCAGCTGATTACACTAAGGTGTTTTATTTAGACGTTGCGAGAAAAAATGTAAAATTCGTTATTTTTAAGTTTAAAAAAGGTGTTAATGCAGAAATTCAAGTATTTTATTTCATAGTCCAGTCAGTTTTGATTCATTTGATTATCATATCTTTCTGTGGTCAGCTTGCTGAGAGCTGTTGCACTTACCCAGAAAATCGTTGCTTCATTCTTGTGACAGGTAAGTCACGCCCTCATGGAACATCAGCTGATAAAGACGGGTCACAAGACAGCATCATGTGACACTCATTAAGGCCTCACTGGTAATAAAGGTCGAAATTTAAATGAGCAGATGATTTTTCTCTGAAATAGGCAATTACAGTCAAAAAATTGATGATGTTCCACAGTTTATTCACATAGCATTCTTTTTTCAGTGGCTCTTGAATACTCTGTCTTAACCCTGTGTTCAAGTTTGGTTTCTTACAGTTTGAGCATTGTGAGAAACATGCCCAAAATAAATAGAAAATGAAAGAACGATTCAAAGACTTGCGTAACACACTAAATGAGATTCTCCCAATCTTTGACCCGATCTGCACCACTAGAGTGCCGGTTCACTGTGGGGTCATCTGTAACAACAAGGACATTTCTGTCTGAAAGCTTATGAGACTGTCAGTGTCACGTAACAGGTACTATTGGTGACTTTGTCTTGCAAGCACACTGTGTATTGACTATGTTTTTTTGTGCATGTGTGTGCGTGTGTCTTTAGTCTGTTTCTTTGGCAATCGACCCAGCGACCCGGTTCAGGCTACTCATGGGATGATGAGATAAGGACTCTCTTCCTAGAGAGTGCGTGTGTGTGTGCGTGTGCGTGTGTGGGGGTGTGCGTGCGTGGGGGTGCGTGTGCGTGTGTGTGTGTGTCCATATAACAGCGGATCAATGCAGGTCTAATCATCCCACTGGGCCAGTGTAAAGTCCAATCATCCTGGACCGGGAGAAGGGCAGGGTCATCCGCACCGAAGAGAACAAACAACAGCGCTGGATCAGAGAGGCCATTGAGATCTGCAAGCGAGGCATAAAAACCATGAACAGAGACAAGGGAGCCTTCATCCTCTCTACCACCTGGAGCAGCATTTTGGCGGAGTGAACGGACAGCGGGGGGCGTGACTTGCCTTCTTAGATGAGAATTATGAACAATTCAACAGATAGTGTCACAAACATGCAGAGATTTCTTAAGATGGAACTTTAGAAGACTACTTTGTTTATTAATCAAATGTTATATATTTGTTTACTGTAAATTGAATAGTCGACATTGATACAACTCCAGCAAATGAAGTAAACATCTCATCAAACAAAGAACATATCAATAATAGAAACGTAATTCCCACTGCGGAGTTTTCCCTACACGAAGTTGAAGAAGCGAAAAAAAATAAACATCGAATCTCCAAGTTCTCGCAACGAGGGTGCACTTTGAACTCTCAGCAGCATCCAAATACAGCCGGAGCAGGCGCGCATTTTTAGTGCTGTAAATGCATTTTCAGCTCGCGCTGTACACATTTGCTATGAGAGGCATTATCTCATAAGGGAAATATTGGACAATCTAACCCGGGCCAATATATTATAGCACGTTTTCTTTTTTTCAGACATTTTTTTTTTCTGTTGGAGAGTAAAACACTCCTCCTCAACTTAATTTTCATGCATATTTTTGTTTATTTTTTTCTGCCCCACATTTCGCCCATTTTTTAATAATAATAATAAAAGTAATAATATTTTCTACAAAAACAATAGGGACCTCGCCGCGGTCGCTTTTTTTAGACCCGCGAAGCACTGAACCCGCGAAAGGTGAACCGCAACAAATTTTTGATTCCACTTGGCGGCACTGTGTGTATTTGACCCATAAATCTGAAGTGTGACAATGCGATACAAGCATGAAACATGAAACCTCCCTCAATGTTCACAAGGGCCTATGTTACAATTTCAGAGCAGGAGCTACCTAGTGAACTTTGAGGTCTGATTGGTCATGACAGCAGTACGGGAGCATTTTGAAATCAGACAAATGCTACTTCCAAACGTGCTCAGAGAAGAACTCAAGAACTGAAATGGGTTATCACTTGATGAAAAGTTTAAGGACACAAGCTATAAAATGCCAAATCTCCTCAAAATATATTTAGTTCTTCTCTAAAGTTGCTATGCGCAATAACATCCATCTACAAGGAAAGGTCAATCGTCTCTTGTCACTTCCATCGATGATCCATTAAGTTTTATTGCTCCCGTGTGAAAATCAACAGATATCGCAATAAGTCACTACCCAAAATACATTCATGCACCGAAGTAATCAACTACCTCAAAAAGAAAAAACTGATACCAACATCACCGGTTACCGATAAAAGGGTGCAGTAGAGTGTAGAAAGGCATCCTGAAGCCTGGAAAGTCATTAATTGTTTGGTGAAGATGCTAAACGCAAAGGCTAGTTTATGTTTTAATATCTTGAAGACAGATGGAAGAAATGTGTTATCAGCGTTGTTTTATTGCCAAACAGTGCAATGCCACTCCCACAACTTTTCAAGCTAAACCAAACGTTTCCAATGTAAATTTCCACCTTTATATAGTGTAAAAAGACATCCTTCTAACTAATATGCAGAAAAATTTACCCGGGCTCCTTTAGGCCCTTCTACACCAGGTGATCCTTGCGAGCCCAGCCTGCCGTTCGCTCCAGGCGGCCCCACACTGCTCAAAGGTCCCATTGCCGCCGGTCCTGCCGTGCTCGCCTCGTTCTGCGGAATCTTCTCAAATTAAATAAATACATTTAAAAGCGACTCGGACGCCTACACCGCGCCTGCGCTGTCAGCGGAGGGAAGGTTTTGATATACAAACTCGTTTGAAGAGCGTGGGCGAAGAGGAGAGTGGACGAAGAAGAGCACGTTCCCCCGGACACGATGCCGTATATATATATATATAATTGCACTTTCCGGGAGTCAAAAGTCAAGTTGAAATGCCAGCTCTTTTGTTTTTGTGCCTCATAAACCCGCACACTTCACCCCCCCCCGCCCTCCCCAAAAGCACATGCAACACGAGACCACCCTAACCTTGCAAAACAGCTCAAAGTGGATTACCCATCACGACCTCTGCACTGTGAACAACATACAGCTGTTAAGTGGCTTTAAGAGATCAGTGGATGTCAATTGTGGTTATGTAAAGCCCTTTGAGACTGTCTGTGATTAAGGGAAACACGGTCAAGAGAGCATTACCAGTTGCCAGGATGGCGAAGCGGTGTAAGGCGTTGCGTTCAGGTCGCAGTCTCCCCAGGAGGCGTGGATTCGAATCCCACCTCAGACAGAGCCCATTGAAAGTACCAAGCAATAACAAAGGAAACACGGTCAAGAGAGCATTACCAGTTGCCAGGATGGCGGAGCGGTCTAAGGCGTTGCGTTCAGGTCACAGTCTCCCCAGGAGGCGTGGGTTCTTGCTTGGTACTTTCAATGGGCTCTGTCTGAGGTAAACGCAATATGTACTTCCTTAATTGTTATTTTTGCGTACAGAAGAACAAAGAAAAATACTAAACCTAATAAAACCTAAAATAAAATGAAGACTTTGACACAAAAAAAATCAAAACTAACAAATGAACTGAATTTGTCAAAACATTATGAGTGAGGCGTAATTTCGCAGACGAGCCCAGGTTAGTGGCGACATTATCGCACGCTGCAGACAAACTCGTCAAGGCCAGCGGCCCTCTTTCTCCCCGTACAGCTCTTTACTTATAGTGGAAAAAGGCATCCTGAAGCCTGGAAAGTCATTAATTTGATTGTCCATATATGTATATATATATACACATATATGTATATATATCTGTAATCTGATGTTTGCTGGATCGTCCAGAGTTCTCCACACTGTGTGTTCTTCTATGTTGTGTTAAAGTTGACTTAACAGAGAAGCTTTTGCCACAAACCGAGCAGGAAAAAGGTTTCTTCCTGGGTCGAAAAAGTCCATGGCCTTCTTGGACTTGTTGTAGCCGGCCACCCTTCAGCTCTTACGTCACTTCCGCCTTTGTCCGGAGAATCCGCTGTGCGCTGAATGTTGGCATTTTGTGCTCTCAGCCTGTCAGGCGAATATGTGGAAATTTATAAAAAAGAAGACGGTTGCCGTTATTAATGGGCGTTTGCACCGTTGTATATATATATATATATATAAGCATTTTTGAAGGTGCGCCGCTACTTCGCGGATATTCAGTTTTCGCGGGTGGTCTCTGACGCCTTAGACCGCTCTGCCATCCTGGCAACTGGTACCTCTCACATTTTGACAATTTCCAAATCAGTTGCTAAATATTGAATGTGAATGTGAAATGTTTCCATTAATTTTATATTTTTGAGGTACATTCGCAGTTTTGCCAAATTCAGGAATGTCGGCTAATTTGATGTTAAGAAAGATTTGCGAAATGTTGAATTTGCAACATAAAATAATTTATGAACCACATGCTAACAATCATGCTGACCGCTCTGTGGTGGTCCCTTCTCTTTACTATGGCCTCAACTTCTGTAACCATAGCCTGCTCTGGACTTTTTCAACAGGGCCAAAACCTTCCACAGCAGGAGAATCTGAAGTGTGTTGTTGACTGAGAAAAGAAAATTTTTCTATCTAAGGGAGGAGTAAAGTTTAGCCTGGGTTGCGAGTGGAATTTAAGGAGAGTCTTTTCCACCTGTGTATGTACAGTTGCACAATCAAATCTTTTTTTAAGGGTAATGTAAGATGAGTTTGAAATGAAGTGCTTTGGGATCAATTTTTGTGGAATGTTTAGGGTTTCAACAAGGAAATTGAAAGCATTTTGGGAGGCACCAATTATTGGTCATTTTTCAGTATTCGTGACGAGGCTCAGTCACTGTCCTGAGTGAATAGCAGAAGTTTACTCCATTGACAGTGTTGCAAACTCACTTGGGCGTTAACCTGACATTCTGTTTTCTCTCTCTCAGATTTAAGATGTGTAACATCATTCTGATGCTGCCAGTTGTTCTATTGTTTCTTTTGTTTACGTCTCGAATGCAATTAACTGTAATGGAGATGTGCATAGTGCAGCGCAAAAAAACAACTGTTTTCTTACATGCCAATATCTTGGTGGATTAGCAGACACAAACCTGATGGATGTGCAAAGGTCCGCCCACAGAGGTCACAGGCTACCTTCTTCTTGAGGTTTCCTGCTTTACCTGGGTGAGCCTCAGTCAAATGACGTTGTAAAGCCCGCTTGTTGGCCAGCTTCACGGGGCATTTGGGACACTGCAGCTGACAATCCTTGGACATGGAGCAGCGCTTCATATGGGCCACAACTCGGCACTTGTAGGCAAAACTCTTCTTACACCAGCGACAGCAGTAAGACTTTGACGATGAAGAGTATTCATCTTTCTCTTGCACCTCAGGCTCTTCTATGTTGCCTTGCTCCATCGTTATTCCACTTTTGCTGCTGCTGCTGTTCTCTACTTCTGAGTCGGCTGTGAAGTTAAGACAACTAATCAGCAACATCGCCAATGCGGCATCTTTTTTTTTTTTTTTCATTTTGCTTCATTGGTGTGTCTGCTCACACAATATTTCTGCTGCTTTACTTCCAGTCTGTTGTCCATCGGGCTCCTGCATATTCTCCAACTTCTCCAGCTGCGAAAGCAACGACGCAGGGAAAATGGAGGGAGATCCCTGTTGGACAGTGCGGAGCAGCTTCAGGACAGCTTGCTCACTAACAAGTCCCTTCTCCACTTCGCGGACGGGCAGGTGAAGGACCTCATAAGCCAGTCGTCGATCTGAATATGATGGTTCGACAATGTTGTATGAGGATACAGCAGGGGTAGGTAAGGGGTAGGATGTCCAGACTTGACTATTTGTTCCACATTCTTGATACTTATCTTTACGTCCGTTAGCATTACGTCCTCACTCGTAAGACAACTATGGCCCACTAGTAGAAGAACTGTTTCTTGCTAGTAACATTTTCCTGCTACTTAGTTTGTATATGGAGGGTACTGAGTAAACGGGTGCACGATCATGGATGTAAACGTACACATTTGCAATGAGAGGCATTATCTCATAAGGGAAATATTGGACAATCAAACACGCTAACATTTAAAAAAAACAAAAAAAGTGCGTCGCGTCCGGCGCTCGAGGACCCATGACTGAATTGCGCTTACCTCCTCGTCACAATGTCCTTGGATCCTCTCCAGACTAACACTGGAAATCCTGCGAGAAAATTACAGTCAGTTCCACACTAAATTTACACCAATATTTTAACTACACAATGTTGAAAAATGTCCATGAAATTGCCGAGCTTGACCGTGGAGCACCCCAAAAGGCGTTTTGGCACTTGAGGATAATTTTTTCATGCATTAGATTGGCTGAGAGGGCTTGTAGCTCGTTTGCGGCTCGTTGGCGGCTGGTCTAAAAAGACATCCTGAAGCCTGGGCAGTAAGTTTGTGTTTGAAGTATAGTTCAGACAACGGGCACTGGAACAATCATACTGCAAAATATTCTTCTAATGATCATCTGTTGCAGCTATTTGTAGAGGCACAGATGCAGAGAAACACTGGTCAGATGGACACCCGTTTCTCGCACAAAAACACCCCTGATCTAGGGAAATGGAATCCATTCTTTGTCAGTTGCCATCTCTTGCACATAGATGTGTCATGCTGTTTGGCCTCATCTCTCCACTAAACCTGTCTTACCTAAGTAAGTTAAAACACGCTTTTGATCACCAATGGTCCGTCCTTCAACCTGAGAGAAACAAGGACAGCGCTATATTCGTACATCTGAGTCCCGTGTATTACTTCAAGGACACATCATTTTACACTCCTATCATATGAAACAGATTGATCCATATAGGGGTGAAATAGTGTTTGTACTTTCAATGGGCTCTGTCTGAGGTGGGATTCGAACCCACGCCTCCTGGGGAGACTGCGACCTGAGCGCAACGCCTTAGACCGCTCCGCCAGTTTTTTTTCAAGTAAATATTACTACAAATTATGCTATATGTGAAGTGTAGTGAGTTTAACACTCACATTGAAAGCCATACAAAAATGTATTGCCGATATAGTAATCTAAGTTTTTTTTAATGCATTTCCTTGTGCAACGTGTAATTACATTGTGCATGACATAAATAAAAAAAAAATAAAAAACATCATATTTTTTGTTACCACTATGTTAATCGGGTGCCAACACACACACACATGCACACACACGCACGCAGCCTAACACCTCCTCCTCATCTTCCCCCGCCCCCGTCATATAGTATTTCGGAAAAACTCAGAAAGTCTTTTTTGAAACTACGCAAAGGATTAAGAATTAAAGCTCACTTTTTTTTTGATGCAATGACAGTATTTGCATACGGATATTCAGGCCCTGAAGACGGCTGCCAACTTATTTTTGGAACAAACCAGGAACGCAATCACGAAAAATGAATGGGGGAATTTTATACGTTTTTGCCTTTTTTTCCGTCTGGGTGAGTTGTCGTCGCCGGCTGTAAAAGCCGGCGGGCCCGCTGCACCGCGGCAAACCGAACCCGCGTAGAATGTTTAAAAAAAATCTAGACAAGATAATTTGGATTATTTCAATCATGACCCGCCATCGGAGGGCCCCTGCCGCAAACCGCCAGTAGGTGAGGTTTTCAGTGAACCGTGAAAATACATCTCCCCGCAGCTATTTATCCACTTCTATATTTATCAACATCTTGCACTTTCTAAATTTTAGGGTGAATATCACAATTCCCTTCAAAAGTAAACTCATCCGCGAGATGTTGCCTGATGACGACCAAATTTGAACCACACACACACACACACACACAATGAGCTAGCACAGCCTGCTGATTACCTTCTTGCCTGACAGTAGTCATTTCTTCATAAAATGAAGACGTGAAACCCGATTACACCCATGACGTTTTGTTGCTACTTAAATCAGAAACGCTATTGAACACCATCTTCCTGCTCGGGCTCGTCCTCACTTGAGTCAAATAAAAACCACATTGCTTCTCTTGTTGGCGCACCAAAAAAAAAAAAAAAACATTCCCAGGCACAGTTCCAAAAGTTCTTATTTTCGTTTTAGTATTGCTTTTATGTCCTCTGCGTTTATCTCCCCCCTCCATCTCTACGAGTTGAGGTGTTTTTTCTGATGTAACAATTCATTAAAAAAAACCCTTATGGACAGATTAATGGATTATTGAACTAATTTAATAAAGCAAAGCTAATGCAGTTTTTGGTCCAATACATGTATGTACAAAATAAACCCGGAAGGACACTGGCGGTAAGGGATGCTGTCAGGCTGAAGAAGGAGTCCTATTGGGCCTTTTTGTCGCACTCCGACGACCGAGTGGCGGTACTCGCTCCCGGTGGAAGTCCCACGAATAGTCGCCTGGACTCGGCTTACCGGGGTAAGACATTCCGCCCTTCATGTGCTGCAGTTTCATCCAACTACGTGTCTTTAGGTGGCAGCCTCTTCTCCTGTTGGTATGGCAGCGCCGGACGTTCCTGCGGTGGCGGCATTCGGCCGTGGCGATCCAGAGGAGCTGGAGGTTATACTGCCGTCGAAGGACCGCGGCGGCCATCACGGGGAGTAGGAGTTTGTTTGGCAATTTGCCCATGTGTGAATGTAGAGTGAATTTCTGTATCTGCAGATTCAAATACTTTCATTGGCTTTAAGCAAATGGCACCTGCTTATTTTTCACACTCAGGTCTCTGCTTCCGCTAGTAGAAGCAAGCAGCTGGCATTCGCAATGTTTATACAATTGTTGAGTCTTACCTCTTTGAAGCATGGTGATGGGTTGCGCATCTGTTCCAGCATGGCCCATTTCACGGTGGCCTGACGTATGTTGCCGTCGTATTCCCGTGAGCTCTGAGTGCCACTAGGAGTCCCACGGAAAGAAAGTCATCCCAAAAAAAAATAGACAGGTTGCCTTTTTTTCCCCCCCTCGTTCTTTTTGTATTTATTCATCATGACTCAGCAGAAATAAAACCATGAAACGAATTGCTCTGACAATGGATCCATTTATTTCAACTTTTACCGACTCAACCGCCCTCCGGCGTGCCCTCGGCGTCAATTAGGGTTGAGAAAAACTGTTTTAAACTAACATTGATGAGTGTATATTGATGGGCAGCTTATTGACGTCTTTGACATCATCAGCCAAGGACAGGTCAATACTAATCAAGTCAGTGTGGGGACATGGATACGATCACGAACGGCGTTCGTAATTGTTTATATTAACACAAAAGGCTTTCGCATGCTAATCAGAGCGCGAACTTGAAAAAAATTAAATGAATAAACCTTGTTAATGTTTTATTTTCCAAATACTGGGTGTGCTAACATGCACCACAACAAAGCCATACTTGACAGAATGACCAGAGAATGTGGGAGGAAACCGGAGTACCCGCAGGAAACCCACGCAGGCAAACCCAGCACATGCAAACTCCACAAAGGAAGGCCGTAGCCGGGATCGAACCCACAACCTCTGCATTGTGAAGCCATCATGCCAACCAGTCGGGCCACCGAGCCTAAGTTAATTTTTGTTTCCTAAAATAACCTTGAGGTGTGCATAACGTAATTCAGGATCTCAAAGCAGACAAAACAGCAAACAAATACCTGTCAGTTTTAAGAAATGCTACATAGTTTAATTCAACTTCTTGAATTTCTTATTTATTTTTTTTCCCTCAGTGATATAATTTAGCAGTACCTGTTCTTGCTTGGTACGTTCAATGGGCTCTGTCTGAGGCGGGATTCGAACCCACGCCCCTTAAACAGAATAGTCAGTATCAATTGATTATGGAAGTATTGACCTTGATGATGTAATATGGGATCACTAAAATATAAATGCATACAAATGTCAACATAGCAAACCAGAATTTTAAATTCACAAATGAGCTTGGACCAGGGTCGCACTGTAGAGGTGGCTGTATTTATTGCACTAGATCCTTTTGCTCAAATTAAACTCAATTTAAGATGCTTATTTTGGCTCTCAATTGCTTCTTCACACAGTTGTGCATATTTCTTGTGTTTTTTTGCACACTAGCGCTCTCTCTCTCTCTCTCACACACTCACACTCAGTTGAACTATCCGTTAAAGGGCCAGATAATGCCCTACTGCCAGGTTTAACACATATGACAAAAAGGGTTTTAAGTGTTGCAATATCTCATGAAGGAAATACTGGACACTCACTCCTCGCTGCTTGTGTAAGCCAAACTCTCAGCACGCTCACGCAGCCGATATGTTACCAGTTTGGCACTCCTTGACAAAAGTATTGTACTTTCTCTGATGTTTTGGGTTTGCTCTGCTTTGGGGTTTGTAGTTCTGGCCACGCAAAAGTAACAAAGCAAGTTCTTGGATGTCTGCTTTTTTCTTGAACTGTCGGGCCGGCAGGGGCGAGGGCGTGGGGGGGGGGGGGGGGCGCACTGATGGATTGACGCCAGCCGGTGTGCGGCAGTCCTGAATCGCGCCGCGTGCAGCCCCCGCAATCCCCACTCCCCTTCCCTGTTACAGCCGTCAGGCATTTGTGTAACCTATATCCCACACGAAAGCCGGGGTCCACTATACATACATACATGAAATTGCAGAATATTTTTTACTTCTATAAAATTAAGTTAAAGTTAAAATTTGAGGTATCAATGTTGAGAAGGGAAATAAACATTTAAAAAGTCTCAATTTCCAATCTTATTTCTTTGTTTCATTTTGTAATACACGTCCTTTTAGTTTAGCACAGGGTCAGCTAAGATATTGCATCTGACACCATAATGTAATTGCCACATTAACTATACTTCCCTTTATTGCATTCAGTAAACACCATGAACTGCCTGCCGAATTGGGCCGCTGCTCAGGCTTGCGTGGCGGTGGTGTCCTGGTGGAATATTGTCTTTTTCTATCGTTGCCTGCACGTGTCAGGGACTTCTTGAGCCATTCTTGTTGCTCAGGTTCAAAATGAGTCAGGACCGTAATGGCCACACCCTTCGCTGAAAAGTCACAAAATTTAGCATAGAGGTCTTGAAGCAGTTGTGAAAAAATTTCAGTCAGATTCGTTAAATGGGCCCCATGCAGTATGTTAAAATGTAAAAAATTGTTTTTCTTATCACTAGGTGACGCTATGTGTATAACAGAATAATAACATATAGATGTCTTCAGGTCGGGACTCTTTATGTACAGGGGAAGTTTTGGAATTATTTGGAGCACGTGCGTGGGAGTTAAGCATTTTGTCCATTGTGGTGAAGGAAATATTAAATGCAAACTTTGAGGTCAGTTAGGTATTTCTGCAGTGATTTGTACCTTCCTAGTACCTTCGAAGCACCAATGAAATTGGTGCCACGATCAGATAACAGCTGTTTGGCGGGGCCTCTTAAAACTGTAAAAATCAGACAAAAAATATAATTATACATCTACTAAATGTAGGAAAAATGGCATAATACATTGTGCTGTATAAACAATGCAATAAGCGTCCAAATTCACCCTCGTTTTTTTTTTTTCTAGCACATCATGATTTTGTAACAATATTTTAATTTATAGTAATATTTATGAACCAAGGGTTAGCTTCAGCCACCAGTGGACTCGCTGCCAGTCTGCTTCTCACATCCACCGGACCGACAGACGGCAGTTCTAACCCATGCCCACTTAGCCCATACACATATGAGTGCTGCAGTTTATTTTGCTCTCAATCTTTGTGTACCATAATCCCCTCTCCTTGTTGCTTCCAGGAAGAAGAACAATACAGATGTACAGTGGAAATAAAAAGTCTTCACACCCCTGTTCAAATGCCAGGTTCTTGTCCAATATAAGTTATCCACCATCCACCGATGAACATTTAAGGTGGCCTAAGACATAAAGGGAATTAAAAAAAAATATTGAAATGATGCGGTTGTCCTCATTAACTGCAAAGACTCTTAGATCAAATTTGAGCAGAAGCTTGAAGGTTTTGTGCGGTCAATGACTGCTATTGATAATTTGGGGGGAAGCTCGCGCTGTACACATTTGCTATGAGAGGCATTATCTCATAAGGGAAATATTGGACAATCAAATTAATGACTGCCCCCTGCAGTCACTGGTTTGGATCAATCCTCTGATTAGATATTTGGAATGAAAATCTGCCGGACTCTGGTCCTCGGGGTGCAGACTGATGACCAGCCGCTTGAAGCGCAAAAGACATTTGAGCTCGAACTGGCTGCCGGGGCCGGGAGGGGGGGGCAATGCCGGGGGGCCCTCAGGCACGGAGATGAACAATTCTGGTCATCATTTCAATGCATTCTTAAAAAGAAAGTCATCGTAACTTTGCGTCCTCAACAATGTCGTTACAAGATCACCTACAAAAGGTTGATGCTAGTTACTAGCTGTGACTCGTTTAACGATGCCATCTTCGACATTCGCCTGCTTGGAATGTTTGTAAACTCCACTGGTGTTTTTTTTTTTTCCAGAATCCAAAGGAGTGGACCAAGATGGTGGTGAAGAACATTGCGGCGACAGGAAAGTTCTCCAGCGACCGAACCATCACCGAGTACGCCACGGAGGTGTGGGGCGTGGAACCCACCGACCTCAAGATCCCCCCGGTCTCCCTTCCCACAAGTGGAAAAATCACAAATGAAAAGCATAACAATCTCATAAGTGGAATCATATGGTGGTGAAAAACAACAAGCGTGCAACGGTAGCGCACGATGTCGTCCTCCGATGCGGCCTATTGCGTAAGCGCCACAGTTGTGTGTTGGACATGCACGTCTGACTAACAACTGTCTTATTTTGCGACACGCTTGCGGTCTCTGTTCCAGCCGGTAGACGATGAGCTATTCACTGACCGGAGAATGGAGGTCACGCTAACATGTGCACGACACCAAAACAAAAGAGCACAGAGGCTGGAAAACAATAGCAAATCCAATCCGCCAAAAACTGACTCACACTCACACTCAGTGATTGTGTCACTATGTCTCAACAGCAGACCGTTTTTTTTTTTTGTCCCAATGACAGATTTTAGAAACAAATAAAAAAAAAAAAATGTTTTCCCCAAAGAGCTATTTGGGCAAAGCTTTTAATTGCATTTCCTTCAAATAATTGATTCAAAGTGATCAGGTTTTTTTCAGCCCATCCAACAAAGCCTCTGTCTTTTAGGGATGGGAACCCGTGGCACGTTTTTTTTTTCTTTTTGTTCCTTATGAATATTTGTATCTGCCGAATTTTGTGACGTTTTGGCAAGAGGGTTGGGTCAAAGGTCAGGGTCATCCGCACCGAAGAGAACAAACAACAGCGCTGGATCAGAGAGGCCATTGAGATCTGCAAGCGAGGCATAAAAACCATGAACAGAGACAAGGGAGCCTCGTCATCAGTGTGCAGAAGCCCTTTTGGAGGCTGAGGAGCGTCCGCAACCATTCCCCAAGTAGCTGATGTCTCCCCCCTCCCCAGTCGTCGAGGGCCATGGCGAGCCATTTCAAAAAAGCTGCACAACTAACGTATAAAATATTGATAAATTTGCTCTGCCTGATGTGTGCGGGCCCGCTGATGTTTATTGATGACGCACGCGAGTAGCGAGACCGCCGTGCTAGTGCTAGCGTCGGGAGGGATGTAAACAGCTGTGACAATCACGACCATTAGCTCCCTCGGGAGAAAATAACGGACATGAACTCGATGTCGGGGCCAGATGACCCCCCAAAAAAACGGGAAAACTGAAATAGTTAAAAACAGTTAAAGCGAGAAGATAGTATCATCTGAGTAATGTTGCCGGAGCTTTTGTTGCCACAGAGTAGCGGCGCACCTTCAAAAATGCTTAAAAAAAATATACAATATATATAATAAATATATATATATATATATATATATGTTGTTTGACTGTAATAATTCCTTGTTACTTTTGTACTTAAGTACATTTCAGAGTCTGAACCATTTTGTTTGTCTCCATCAAAGGGGGCACCGCCCGTGCCCGGGGACGGAAAATACAGTTTTCATATATCTTGTATTTATTGTAAATAGTCTTCTCGGAACATCAGCTGATAAAGACGGGCCACAAGACACCATCATGTGACACTCTGAAGAAGGCGAAAGACTTTCGTACGAAACTTCATTAACAGCTAACCAAACAGTCAAGGTCAATATCCAGGAATTGAATAAGAAGAAATTTGAAAACATTCACAACAAAGGACTCAAATTAGAAACCAGCAAGGAAGGCCTGCAGAAACTGTCGCTGGCCGGTAAGAACACACTTGCAGACCTTGATAAGATGACAGACCACGTCGCAGTTAAAAGCAAACTGCTGCTTAGAGGAAGCATCCAGTATGTTAGTCTGCTGTCAAGCATGGTGAAACAGAAAGAGGAACTTGTTTCGAAGAGAAAAGATGTCGACTTTGCTTCTGACAGCGTCAGCATTGAGAGAGAAAATGTACTTTCATTGGAGAATTATATTGATGAAGGAAAGGAAAGACTAACAATTGAGAAGGAAATATTGGAAAAACTGCAGTCTGAGCTGAAAGTGTAGGAAGATCACTTGGCTAGATTCCAGGAGGCTAATGAGAACAGATTTGAAAACATACTCAAGAAAGGACATAATTTGCAAGCAAATGATAAAGGCGTGCAGAAAATGACACTTGACTTGAAGAAGACATTTGTAGATCTTGATCAAATGACAGATCAAATAATGCTCAAAAGACAGTGTCGTTTGTGACATTTGGCATTGAAGAGATCGAACTGGACAGCGACTTCAAGCTGGTCTACAATAAAGCCGCCAAACTGGTGAGCGTCACAGCCCAATGTCGTCATCACGTCCATGAATGCCGATTTGACTTAACGGTATTTCTTCCTTTAGTGGGCGGAGGCACTGCAAGTCTTCATGCGCGCCGCCGACGAGCTGGGGCTGGTCAGCAGGAAGTCCCTGTGGGGCCAGTTCTGGTCGTCTCACCAGCGCTTTTTCAAATACCTCTGTATAGCTGCCAAGGTCCGCCGACATGAATTAAAGAAAATTTAGTTCACTGAGTTCAAATATCTAACTGTCTCGAGGGCGGGGCCGTAACAGAAAATAATTGAGAAGCACTGCTTTAGACCAGCTACGTAGATGGTGACACGTGAATTAGGTGTTGCACAAAAGTTTACAACCTTCTCTTTATGATATCAAATTGTATCTCCTGGGGTCTCCTAAAACATCCTCCACCACGTCTAATCACATATTTTATATTTATTCATCATTATTAATGTTGCAAATGACACATCCTCGCACGTCCGCTCCTTTCCAGTCGCACGAGTTATATATATATATATTATATATGGACGGTTGAACTTGAGGGCCACTCGGCCCAACTTGTGTCCGGGAGAAGGCCGTCCTCTTCGGCCTGACTTTCACGAACGCCGGGCCCACGGGCAACAGCCGATTTCCATGTCAAATAAAGATTTGCACTTCTTTTCCAGATCATGTGGAGCTGGTGCTGAACTCGCCAACGTCTGTCTTGGCTTTATACATGCATCATCAAATTTTCAAAAAGAGCCCATTGAAAGTACCAAGCAAGAACAAAGCAAACACATTCAAGAGGTGGGATTCGAACCCACGCCTCCTGGGGAGACTGCGACCTGAACGCAACGCCTTCGACCGCTCTGCCATCGACCAAAAGCTTTTCAAATTCATACTCACACTTGACTGGAATCCGTCCGAAATTGAAGCCAAAAGATGTGCGTCGCGCCGGGGTGTTCGGGTGGACGGTTCCTTCGGCCTGTTTCGGTGGGGCCATCTCAGCATTCACTTGTCCCAACGAAGTCGTTTCAGCACCTTGAAGAAGAGTTGGTCTCCCACACGGACGTGATTTCTCTGTGGATCAGAACACAAACAACCACTGACCGATTGGCAATCATGACCCGCCATCGGAGGGCCCCTGCCGGCCCCGGCCTCGCGCCGGGGTGTTCGGGTGGACGGTTCCTTCGGCCTGCGGGTCGACCTCTGAGCGTTGGCCGGCACCGCAGCACACACATAACCACTGACCGATTGGCAATCATGACCCGCCATCGGAGGGCCCCTGCCGGCCCCGGCCTCGCGCCGGGGTGTTCGGGTGGACGGTTTGTAAAAAAAAGTCTCCCCAAAAAGAAAAAAGGGAAAGGTGTCACAAATAACAGATAAACTGACTTTTGTGGCACAATTCTACCCCCCTGGCATGTATGCCGTTTACGGTGACGCAGAGGCATTCACACAAAATAGTCCAGTTCACGGGTATTGTGCTTCGTTTTTTTTTTTTTTTTTTTTGTATGATTTCCTACTAGATTCTCGTCGTCATTCTCAGAAACTGGTAGAAAAAAAGTCAACAGAAATGTGATACATTTCAAGTGCTGAGTATGCACGTCAGTGGTTTTGATTTAAAAATAAAATATCGAAATTTGACCAGTACACCTGATTTAAAAAATTCATTAAAAATAATGTTTTTCAACGCATTAGACCGCTCCGCTATCCTGGCAACTGGTAATGCTCTCTTGACTGTGTTTCCTTTGTTCTTGCTTGGTAGTTTCAATGGTTGCCAGGATGGCAGAGCGGTCTAAGGCGTTGCGTTCCCAACAGTGGAACCGCTGAACATGATCCATCCCTTTCTCGATGTTGTCATTTTGACTCCAGTTGCTTTGCGTTACTTTTTTAAATAATCCAATGCACTGAAATTAAAATGAGGCACCGTGCAGTACGTGAAAATTAAAATAAAAACAAATACAAATGGTTGAGAAAAAGAGCTTGCCGTGGACAATCATCGCCGGTGGTGAAAGTGCGCCGCTGCGGTAGCGTTCGTAGAAATTATTATTAGGGCCCGAGCAGCGATTGCCGAACAGTGCAATGCCACTCCCACAACTTGCTCGGGTAGCGACCAATCGCGGCTCACCTGTTAGCAGCAAAGTCCCCATTAGACTGTACAGCCTATTCATCTCTAGCTAATGTTACTTTCATATGCCGTGCGTTATATTTTTAGCGGCATGCAGAGAAGTGTTGTGTGGACAAGGTTGCGCGATCGTGTCTGACAAGTGAGACAAAATTCCTTCTACTTGTTAGCTAGTGAAAAATATATACGCGTTATGGGAAAAAAATCCTCTTTTTACACTATATAAAGGTGGAAATTTACATTGGAAACGTTTGGTTTAGCTGTTATAAAAGTTTGGTTTTTTAGTGCTGAAAATGCATAAATGTCAGGGACGCTCTTGAATGGATGGTCAGGATTTTTCATTTTTTTGACAGGTAATTCACACCCTCATGGAACATCAGCTGATAAAGACGGGTCTCAAGACACCATCATGCGCCCACGTGGTCCACGGCGTTGCGCACAATCACCTGCGGCTGGTCATTCTTTTGCACCCTGATCCTAAAGGCTTCATCTGCAATTTTGAGGCAATTGTATTGTGTTTTTCTTTTCAAAATATTCCATTTCAACCAAGAAGTGCATGGATAAGTCCTTTTTTCGTTTGGTTTAGCTGGGGGAACTCACGTCTGCACTTGTAGCCTTGCTTTTTGAGTCCCCTTTTATTCTTTGGAACGTAAGAGCTCTGGGCTACACGTACACCACTCAATGTAGCATTCCAATGCAGCCACAACAGGCAGTGGAGTTGGCCTCCATGCTGGAACTTTTTATTTGCTGAAGATTGACTCTCCCGAAGCAGCCCTTCCTAAAAGCACATGCCGCTCTGCATTCAAGAAGACCACCTCAACTTCCATTACAGATTAATGGGTCGCTATTTTTGCATTAAGTACATGAAATATGCATCACGGATGTAACGTATAGCGTCAAAAGCAGTCTTAAGAGTCAATGCGGTGAGGTCAAGTTCCACTCTGCCCGTGGTCGTTAATAGAACCCCCCGCTCCTGGATCCTTGATCCGTCCCTCATTCGAAACTTCCACTCTCTCCATCTTAATGCGCCCGGTATACCTCCAGGGGATGTCTGTTGAGGGGGTGGTACTGTCATGTTCAGTGACTAACCTTTGTCTTTTCCAGTCCCTGGGCCTGGTTGATGGGCGGAGCCTCCAGTACACACTACTTGTCAATACTGGACAATCAAATACAATGGCGGGGGGGGGGGGTTATGATCAAATTCTGAATTTTGGTGACAACCAGATCTGATGTCAATTCAACATCGATTTGACATCAAATTGATTCAATTGATGTCATACTGAGGTAGGTTATTTGGATTCTGTACACGCCTCAGTCAGTGCCCATTGAAAGTACCAAGCAATAATAAAGCAAACACAGTCAAGAGAGCATTACCAGTTGCCAGGATGGCAGAGTTGTCTAAGGCGTCAATTAATGTAGAAATACCCCTGACAGTATTTTTTTCATACCAAGTACTGGCAGATACATTTCGGACGCTGCTTTCAATGAAACGGGGGAAGAAACATTTTGTGGTTCCTAAAGCAGATCCTTGACCGGAAAGATGTATCTCGGTTTTTAAATATTGGACTACATACAGGCTTGTTTTCCTCCCCCATTCCAAAAACGAAGAGCACCCAGCGAGACGCCAGTGAGATGGTTATCTCTGTGTCGCTGTCCGTCAAAATCTAAATGTACCCAAAGCTCGCAAGTGGAAATGACTCCGGTTATCTCAGCGTGTTTAATGAAAAGCAATTTTTACTCATGCTTAACAAATAACTGCACATATTCACGTAATTTATTTGCATCTACTAATGCCTGTGTTTCGTGCGACAAGTCTTGACGTCAGAGGCCTAGCGCCTCCGAAGAGTGTGAAACGATGGCACGTGGCGGGGCCCGTTCGCAGATAAGTAACAAGAACGTGAAAATGCATTTACAGCACTAAAAAAACAAACTTTTATAACAGCTAAACCAAACGGGCAAATTTCCCCGGAGCTCCGTGCCCGAGGGCCGGCTATGAGCCGCGCCGCGCCCGCATAACTAACGCACCACAGAACAGTTTGGTTACACCACAGTTTTATTTATTGATTTGTCTCATGTATTTGTGGTGCGATGCATGCAAATGGGCGGCGTGGGTTGCTGCAGCTGGAGTTGTAACTAAGCACACACCCTCTCCTAACAGTGCTTGCTACAAAACAGTGAAGGCGACAAGAAGGATGCGTCTCCTCCCACGGTGCTTTTCCTGTGGAATGAATCAAATCAAATGATTTGCATTTGGTTAAACATACAGCATAAAGCACATCATTCATTTGAACAAATGCAGCCTGTTACTACATTAGTCTGTGGACACACGCCCGCACTCCTCCTCCGGAGCTTCCATTTGGGCAAACTTAGGGGCCGCTTGGCACCGCCTGTGCCCGGGGAAGGTGCTCCTATTCGGCGTTCAGGTCGCAGTCTCCCCAGGAGGCGTGGGTTCGAAGTCCATTGTGGTGACCCGCCCCCTTTTAAGTAAATTCAAAATGGCCGGGTCTGGTGGCTGAGCCAACCGAATGATGGCGTCGAAAAGGAGCACCATCCCCGGGCACGGGAGTTAAAACCACAGCAAGGAGCCACCAGTTCAAATAGACTATATATATACAAGCCGCAGTTTTCTATGTTGAAAAAAATGACTTGTTTAACTGCAAGTACAGAAAAATTTTGTACTGTGAATGCACATAAAAGTCAACAGATTGTTAAAACAGTGCCTTTTAACACGGCAACTTTGCTAATTAAAACAGACCCAAGAGGAAAAAAAAATAAAAAAATTTTGACTTGGGTTATTAGTAATGACGTAACTGACGATGCTACATGGTATCATTGATTTGATTGTCCAGTATTTCCTTCATGAGATATTGCAGGAGACGAGTATATCACTGCCAAATTCAGAGCTAGTGATGGTAAGACGATAGATACCCTTTCAGCATTCATTTATTTGTATTAGGTTCATTTGTGGCCCGTCGTGCTCATGAGACCTGGGTCGCCCCCCTCGACGCACTTCATTTGACCTGTGTAGTGTATTTTCACAAGGCTTAACGTGGAGCAACGCGAATCCCTCGTTACATTCCATTAGGCATTATAATATATACAATATGCTCTTTATAACTCACGATCAACGGGAAACGCAGAGGGAGAGAAATTTGTCAGACGAGGAAGCCTCTGAAACTAGAGGACGCCCTTGGCTTGTCCCCTTTAGTGGACTTCTGCACGTTGCCAAGCGCGTGCGCAGGCTAATGGTGCAAGTGTTGCATGTGGTGGTGCACGAAACCATAGTTGCGTTTACTCGCCCGGTGGATAAAAGCGCCTGTACCTGTAAACTATTTTATTCCACAGCTGCTAATATTACCATCTGACAGGATGTACAGAAGCTATGTGGGTTCCCCCGGACACGATCGGTGGCGACAATATTGCTACTCGTGTAGATCAACCAATGAGATGTGGTCTGTGTATGTGGACTTTTTTTTTCCAAAGACATGAGTCACTGCGTGTGTGTGCGTGTGTGTGTGTGAAACATGGGGACCTAGTTACAAAAAAAATGGTGACACTGTGAGTAGAGATGGCAAAAAGCTGTAATCAAAGAGTAGATATTCTTGGCCTGACTTCCATCCCGGGGTGCCTGAACCTCCTCCTATCCCCGGGATGTAGAAAAGAATTGACACAACAGGCCAGTGTCATGTGATATGTTTGTAAAGGCGTTAAAAACGGCACCAAATTGGACTGTTAGTCGGAAGATTCCTGAGGTATTAGTAACAGAAGTAATGGTTTTATTCATTTTTAGAGTTTAAAATGATGGGCATCATGCATCGAGTGGTTTGCTAATCTGAATAAGGACGAGCGCCATTTTGTGTTTTGGAATGTGAAAGCAGCAAAGAAGCCAAAAAAGAAGAGTAAGCGATTGAGGAAGCAGCAGATACCGGCAGACATGGCAGCAGAACCAGGCCTGCCAGCGCCCCGTCGTGCCGCTCGGCGAAACTACAATGCCCCCGAATAACAGCTTTGATTATCGAGACGCTCTGGCGGCGCAACGCTAATGGAGATCCAGTGTACATTTCACAACAGCTCTAACAAAGAACTCGACCTACAGTATAACACAAAATAACAATAATACAACAACAAAGACAGTGAAAGCAGGAAATTAACTCATCTGCCCAGGCTTCAGGATGATCAGTCCCGTCTTCTTTTGAAGAAAGTCTGAATGCTCAGGCTTAAGTTTTGCAGGAGGCAGATGGATTTCAAGTTTACACTGACACAACTCAAACATATATGCGCAGACTGATGCCCAAATTGCAGATCTCAATGGCCTCTCTGATCCAGCGCTGTTGTTTGTTCTCTTCTGTGCGGATGACCCTGCCCGTGTTTTTGTTTGTTTTTTCTTATCATCAAGTGGAATGTAATTTGATGTTTTTTTGTTTGTTTTTTTTCCTCTCCCCAAGCTAACATAACTCCATCGCTTAACGCTAATGCACTTAAAGAAGCAGTCGGAGCTCACATGACAAACGTAAGCACAGTGAGTGAGGACTCTGTAAGTTTGTAAACATGTATATTTACATAAGAAAAATACAATACCACACGGACCGGGCTAAATATAGCGACAGCGGCGGCGAACAAACCAGAACGCACATACAATGCATCAGCAATCGAAACGTGGGGCACCTCCTTCAGCTTTGTGCAAGAGTTCATTTACGGCGGAGTGCACCGGTGTTGTTTTAACAAGATTCTTTTATTTTTTTAGGTCGTGAGAGAACATGCACGCCTATCAACAGACATACCGACGGCAAGGCCACATGTGGCCCACAGTCCCACAAATGTAAATAAACATATAATCTGATAAGCATAAATTAATCTTGTTTTCATCATCAACCCAAAGAATTTTTCTCGCGGACATTGTGAGGAAGACTGTATTTGGCGAATTCATAAACCGTATTCAGCTCGGCCAGCAGGAGCTCGTCGGGGAAGGTGTCAAGCGGCCCCTAAGTTTAACCGAATGGAAGCTCCATATATGACCCATTTATTCCAAACATACATGAATGCAACCCCAAACTTATTAATGTATTTTTTTAATGTTCGGCGGGCCGGGTTTAAACATTTAACGGGCCACATGTGGCAACACATTCAAGAGAGCACCACCTAGGCCTACGTAGTCGAGTCACCATAATTACCCCATCGAGAAGCAGCGCCAGCAGACAATGCAAACACCAAGCAGATAATTGAAAAAAAAAAAGTGATGGGACATATTTGTGGAGCTTGGACGACATGTTGATAGATTTGAGTTGGAACCATTTGAATAATAGTTTGGAATTAATGTAATTAATGTTATTGGAGTGTTCAATCAACCTACCAAGCATGTTAAAAAGACATCCTGAAGCCTGGGCAGTCATTAATTTGATTGTCCAGTATCTCTAGTCTTCTCTTCTCCACACCGCTTTTTGAGCAATTTTTAAGCACTAATTGGCTGCAAACTACTCCACTGGTTTTCGTCACAGTCAACATTGTACACCCCACACTAAACAATCTCTCCTCCATCAATCATAAGATTTGTCCCTGAAACCAGAAGTCAGGTTACCAGGGCAGTCCTCTAAAATATGTTATAGTTCCACTGGGCATCCAGGCGAAAGCATTTGCCAAGAATGTTTTCATTAATCAAGAACGAAAGAGTTTTTGGAAAGGAAACAAAAAATTTTAGCCCCAGTGTACATCCAACAGTCAACACAGTTACTTTTTTTTTAATATTACCAGCAAAGGTATTTTGATAAAAAGCAGCTCTGGTTGAGTGTTTCACCTCGCTTTTTGTAAATTTTATGGAGTACAGTGAACCCTCGGAGACACACCTCTGAAACAAAAGGACTGAGACTTTAGTACCAGAGCACTAAAAGGCATATCTGCCTTTTCAATCAGTGGATGACTGCCCAGGCTTCAGGATGTCTTTTTACACTATATAAAGGTGGAAATTTACATTGGAAACGTTTGGTTGAGCAAATTTATCAATATTTTATACGTTAGTTGTGCATCCTGAAGCCTGGAAAGTCATAAGTGTTGCAATATCTCATGAAGGAAATACTGGACAATCAAATAAAAAAAAGCAACTCAACCCGATTAACCTTCCAGAGCATGCCCTCCTGCAGCGGATCGTGCGTCGGAACGGCTTAACTGCCACGCACGCCGGCCGCCAGAATAATCGCGTCCGAGGTCATCGACAGTGCGGTTTAAAAAAAATGGATCTTTGACATTTTTCGCCGTCAATGGCAGTCAATGTTAGCCATTGGCTGAGCTACCCACCTATGCTGTATTGTTCAGTTCGTAGGAGCTGCAGTCTATCGAGAGTACTTTTAAACGTAGATGAAATAGTTACTATTGAACCCGACGCGTACACGACTCACTCTATGACATTAAACGACGGCGCTCGTTGACCAGCGTCGGTCTTTATATAGTGTAGAAAGGCATCGAGGGCTTGTCGCTATTTTATTATTGGTGAAAATGCGCTATTCCACAAGCGACCCTCATGGTTATCAACCCCCCCCCACCTCTCCCTTCTTCATTTTTTTTTTTTAATGGATCGACGACCAGCCGTCGCTCCGCGTAAAACTCCCCTGCTCATGCGATTTGCTCATGCAAAGACGCAACCACCCCCACCTTTTGCCCTCTCTGAATTTTATGTACAGCTCTATAAACTTTATCTTCTGTAATTGTTTTATTACTTTTTTGTGCTTATAATCTAATGTGTTATTGACATTAATTTATTGTTGCTAAATGAAATGCCAAGATTCAGATTTTTCCGTCTTCTTATTATTGATATTTGACTGATTCATTGACATATTCGCGGGCGTCAGGTGGAATCCTCATTAAGACCTGGGACAAACACTGGGGCTAAAATTTTTTGCTGCGGCTCGTGCGTCTCAGGGCTGTAATTTATGTGTTAGGGAGGTCCAACAAGCTTTGGTAATAGACATGTCAAGCATTTTGCATCTACATCCGACTTTGTTCTTGTGTGGATTGTTAAATTTGTCTTTAGAGAGGGCGAATTCAAACAAACGTCGTCTTACTTGTAACATTTTCCTGGGTGTGTTTGGTTTCGGATAAGAAATGTAACTGTATTACACGCACCGCGTTTGGTATGGAGAGCATATTTATGATTAGAATTTGACAAATATTCTAAAGAAATGGGTTTTTATTTATGTAAATAGCGCATCGAGCGGTGTAAGAATTTCATCTTGTATAGATGAGGTATTGTTATGTCCACCCATTTGGAAGAAAGAAGGCACCTGGGAACAACAGAAAAACTTGATCCAGCAAAATATGAAGAGTTTGTTGTCTTGACAAGTCCTGATGGATGCTTGGATATGAATGACGGCCCAGCGCGGACCTGCGGGGACGGCGGAGAGAATAAATCGTTGCTGCAGGAGAAACCGCTCAAGATGACCCGAAGTCATTCGAAATAGAATGTTTGTACATATGCCAGAAGAGGATTTTCCGTGAGAAGCAAACTCCTGGATGACCACTAACACGTCGCCTAAACGCTCAAACGCAGGGAGCCCTGGTTGAGTGTTTCACGTCAAAGCTGTTGGTTTAAGACGCCGGCCGTCTAACCGCTCCAGCGCCCCGTCGTGCCGCTCGGCGAACCTACAAAAATTCCACGCCATGGCATGGGGTCATTTGCGACGAGCTGACTGCTTTTCAGTGGCCCGCGGCCCCGAAACATGCACAAAAACTCACCAAACTTGGCAGTCTCATCGGGCATGGCGAAAAATTTGATACGTTTGTAAATATCTTATTTAGATTCAACATAAAAAAAATATGCCCGATTTTATCTGGGGTTATTTATTGTTGAGAAGCCGGAACGTGAACTGCAAATTAGGCTAATTATCCACACACTGAAGAGAACGAAAGACCCACAAGTCCCAGATGAAGAAGAAGACTAGGAATGTGTGCCATAATGAGGAGCTGAATTCTGGTTGAGCTTATCCAACTGATGAACTACCTGGAAAAAATTTTTAAAAAAAGGAAAGAAATGGATTTGAGAAGATCTAAGCTTCTGGAAGTAGACAGAAAATTATCTCCTCCAGTAAAATATAAATCTAGTATTTTTACCATATTCTGACAGTTGGAGGTTAAACCTTTGAGGAAAAATGATAATGAAAAGGGATAATCTGTTGCGCGCTCAATGGGCTCTGTCTGAGGTGGGATTCGAACCCACGCCTCCTGGGGAGACTGCGACCTGAACGTGTGTGTCCTCATTCCTCCGCCTCCTCCTTTTATCTCCACGGGAATTCATTTGAGGGGGATTGGCCGCTTCGTTACAAGGCGAGTCTGTTCTGGCCGGAAAGGTCCGTGCCGGATGCGTCCGACGGGGCCGAGATGAGTCGGTATAAAAAGGAGGGGTGCGCTGTCGGATGCCCATTGAAATGAGTGATGGTGATTCGGGAGCTTAGCGTCACAAAGTTGGGATATTTTCCCACACAAATTCCCATACTGCTATAAAACAGATGCTGAGACAGCGTGGCATAGATCCAAAACAGGTTATCATCAATAAATGATGGCTGTCGGACCAACAAAGATCTCACTGCACACGACGTTTCTAAACACACAATATAAAAAATGTAACATTGACAATTCTTGCACATGACAAAATATTTGTCCAAGTCAGTGAGTGAGGCCTGCAGTTCTTCGGTTGTCGTTCCCAGTATCGGTATGTATGATTATATCGGGGTGTATATAATCATATATATTTTGCCGTTAAGTGTGACAGTGATAAATTTGTGCTGACATTTCAGCTGCATGCATTCAACTGAAAATAGACAAAGTAACACCGGACGGCGTACCAGCAGGTAAAAGTCGAAGTAATTAAATAAATACAAAAAGAAGTAATGAATAAATACAAAAAATAATGGCTGGGGAATAAAAAAATAGGTTTTAATAATAATTTTTTTTGTTATAACATGAATTTCACTCTCTCTCTCTCTACCAGTATATATATATATATATATATATTAAACCACGGCAGGTTCACTGTCTGACCCGTCGAGTAAAAAAACTCTGTGTCCACCACCCACACCCAGACAGACATACAGACAAGCAGGAGAGTCTCTCAGAGGTTGCAAAGTCCTCTGCAGAAGCAGTGGTTTCCATGGCAACATCACATTGAGCTTGTTTTTGAAAAATGGACCAACCCCGGCTGAATGATCCCTTTAATATCTCATCAGGCATGTTATTTCGATGTTGGGCCAAAGGGCAATATAATTCATGCAATAAAGTAAAATTGCAAAGGAAATAATCGAGTTTTGCAAAAGTACTTGAGAATATTGCATGTTTCCTTGTTTAAACACACTAGAAAAAGCCACAAGTTATCAGAAAGAAGCACGCACTGCATAAGAAAGTCCTTAACTCATTTACGACCAGCCAAGTATAAAAAAAAAAAAAATTTCACCTCGCTTTTTGTAAATTTTATGGAGTACAGTGAACCTGCTTATCCATTCCAAAGTCAGCCTGTTTTTTTAATCTAAAAAACAACAACAACAGCGAAATATAAAGGATAGAAGGCAGGAGACCAATAAAATATATGCAATTTGCTTGTAAGATTCCCTGAAATCTATATGGGTTGTTTACCTGTATACTTTTGGTCGTCCTGAGCCTTGGGATAGTAATATGGTCTGGGTCTGAGGCGCAAAGTTCAGGGGCAGGATTTGACAATGATTCGTCAGAATCTGTGTCGTTATTCCAAGGAAGATTCAGCCCATATTTTTTGTCCAAGGGAGGAGACTGGGTTACATCAGAGTCCTAGAGAAAATTGAGAACCCATTAAATACTTAATTGAAACGTTTAGTTTAGCTGTTAATGAAGTTTCGTTTGGCAGCCTGTCATGGCGAAATGACATTCAAATTCGCACTGCAACCTCAATAAAGCGTGCGCAGTCACGGTAAAAGAGCGGGCAGTCACGTATATGAGCCTCCACGCGGTTGAAATTGGGGGCCACTCGGCCCACCTCGCGTCCGGGGGAAGGCCGTCCTCTTCGGCCTGACTTTCACGGACATGCACGGATGACTGTTTCGGCCAT
Organism: Idiotropiscis lumnitzeri; assembly: GCF_059441095.1. NCBI lineage: Eukaryota > Metazoa > Chordata > Actinopteri > Syngnathiformes > Syngnathidae > Idiotropiscis > Idiotropiscis lumnitzeri. The sequence continues at coordinate 1,825,533 of NC_142412.1, forward strand.
GAGGATGTCACAATACGAAATTAGTCCTTTTTCGTGAAAAGTTGTGGGAGTGGCATTGCACTGTTCGGCAATAAAACAACGCTGATTATGAGGTTCTAAATATGAACGACAACTCGTGAAACTTTACACACACATCAGGCCGAGCAAATTTATCAATATTTTATACGTTAGTTGTGCAGCTTTTTTGAAATGGCTCGCCATGGCCCTCGAGAAATGTTCAAAAAAGCAGCCCTGATTGAGTGTTTCACCTCGCTTTTTGTAAATTTTATGGAGTACAGTGAACCCTCGGTTATCGCGGTTAATGGGGAGCGAGACCACCCGCGAAAACTGAAAATCCGCGAAGTAGCGGCGCACCTTCAAAAATGCTTAAGAAAAATATACAATATATATAATAAATATATATATATATATATATATATACGGGGAGAGAGAGAGTGAAATTCATTTTATAACAAAAAAACCAAATTATTATTAAAACGTATTATTTTTTTATTCCCCAGCCATTCTTTTTGTATTTATTTAATTACTCCGACTTTTACCTGCTGGTACGCCGTCCGGTGTGCCCTGTGAAATGAAAGGTGGTTCACTTTGGATTTTTCTCTGGCTCGTACACAAATGGAGTTTGACCACATGTGTTCTCCTCAGCAGCCCAATTAAGATACCTGACTGCAATAAGCCAATGGTGAGGCTGAGCGGGCAGTTAATTTAGATAGAACTCCTACCATCAGGTTTAGCAATAATGGATCAGGACGAATCTTAGATTGTGTGAGGGAAGCTCAATATGTTTTGAAGTTGGTGTATTCTCTGTGATTTTGGGGGTTTTCTCCAGGTTCTCGGTCTTCCTAATGAAGTTTCGTTTTTTTAGTGCTGAAAATTCATTGTCTACTGGCGCTGTACACTTTTTCTAAGTGTTGCGAATCTTGACTCATATACTAGATAAAAAAAAAAAATGAAATGAGACGTAATAAACCATATTCTGAACTCAATGGATGTGTGGTGGATGTCTTTGTGTTTCATCCATGAATTTATGTGAAATTGGATAATTTTGTGAGATGCACTAATGTGAGCGGTTCAGATAATGGATGGATTGATCTTCAATCAAATTAATGACTTTCCAGGCTCCAGGATGCCTTTCTACACTATATAATCTCTCCGCTGGTCGAGACACTCGCGGTTCATGGATGAAGTCTGTGTTCTCTCCGGTGGAGGATGGCCGAGGACCGGCCTCCTGGAAGAGAGGACTTTTCACGATGGCGCCGTTTTCAGTCTAATGTATTGACTAATATTTACATTTTGCTGGTATCGGGTCAAAACCTTGTACCTCCCAAATCGTGTCACTTGGATTATGTAACATTCACCAATGAGATCCACAATTCTGTCATTTCTTGTTTGCACTATGTAATGTCACGAACCGCGCGAAACGTCGCCACCGATCGTGTCCGGGGGAACGTGCTCTTCTTTATATATATATATATATATTTATATATTTATTGTATATATTGTATTTTTTTTTTTTTATTTTAATTTTCACGTACTGCACGGTGCCCTTTCGACGAATCCGACTGAATCCTGGCAACTGGTACCTCTCTCTTGACTGTGTTTGCTTTGTTCTTGCTTGGTACTTTCAATGGGCTCTGTCTGAGGCGGGATTCGCCGAGACATTTTTCTAATGTAAAATACATACTCTGTATTCCTCGGCGCACACGAGCAGTCGTGTCGTTATCGGAATTAAAAAAGAACAATTTTACATCGGTTTACCAGTGCGCTTCCGAAATAATAATAATGGAGTGTTAGCTTCCGCCATACTCCAATAAAGTGTAATTGCACATCCAGTCCACTAGTTGTAAAAAATGGCTCATCAATGTTCTCTTTTGAGTGAATTACTACTTTTGCGTGTTGCTTTGACGGGCGAAGCACTGAACCCGCGAAAGGTGACGAACAATTACTCTTTGTATCGCTGCCTTGCGGACCCGTTCCAAGAAAATAACTTGTATTAGCTTTTACCAGTAAACTACGGCCCGGGGGCCACATGCGGCCCTTTAAACGTTATTATTCACGAGCGGGACGCATGGGTGGAGGTGGCTCGCGTCCCCTGCCAGGCCAGTCCGTTTTTCTCTGAGCAGGTTAACAAGATCTTTTTACACTATATAAAGGTGGAAATTTACGAGAACCACTTAGAGTGTCCTGTTGTCAAAAAGTAATTGATGCCTAAGAAGCGCTAATTTTTTTTCGATTGCCAATGGATGTAGACGCCGTAAATTTAATCTCTAATGCGCTCGTCACCCGCCGTTAATGCTAACACATCGTGAGAAACACCATAAACGAGCTACACGACTTAGGGAGTAAAGTGAATGATGCGATAAAGTTTTGGGGCCTTCCAGTACGCCCCATCCCATTTGCTGATTTGCTTAAAACGCATGCAATTACAATCTCTGCACCTTTGCAACTAAAATTCATCTACTAATATGGAGATATTATAATGCCAAGTTAGGCTTTTGATATGGAGTGAACACGAATGTGCAATTCTGTACATTATGATTAATGAAAAGATTTTGAAGAGTTTGAGACTCCTTGCCTGTTGCAAGTGTTTTTTCTTCAAATCGTTATTTTCCTGTTTTTTTCTCCATCAGCGTTATTTGTTGTACTTTGTCGGTCTTGTGCCTGATTATATTTTTTTTTGTAAAATAAATATTTCAGTGAAAATTGATTTTCTCTGTCTGCGTTTTAAGAATCCGGATCTTTTCCATAACTTCTGGAAAAACCTAACAGCCCCAGCACAGGTTTGATTGTGAGATGACAAAATCAAAATCTAATGATTTTTTTAAATCAGGCATGGCGGTGGAAGGTTGAGATTTCGTCCAACATTTTTCATATTTTTGTTTTATTGTATGTGAATCTCTATTTTTAAGTATATTTTTTTCTTTCAACGTCTTTTTCTAACATTTGTTTTCCATGTAGAAATAATTTATTTCTTGACCAAGTACGATAAATTCTTTTCAAACTTTTTTTATGTGATATTTTTGAATTTGCAAGCTTTGTATTCCCCCCCCCCAAAATATTTGTGAATTCTATCTTGTTTTTGGATTTTCATCGAATATTTCAGATGTTTTTCCACTTTTTATTTTCTGTCTGAAGCTTTTCAAGCGCTCCCGCGTCCGTTGCCTACCTTGTTGGTTTCGAAGAGCATGTCTCGCCCGCCGGCGCTGATCTTGAACGTGTTGCTGTCGTCAGGAGCCCGTTGGCCGTAGTTTTGCACTGTCCCATTCACGGTGTTCCAACCCATGTAGATTGGCAAGAAGGACACGGCCAACTCCTTTGTCTCGTTATAAGACCTAATACATGTGCCTGGCGATAAAAGGGCTGGTCAGTATTCAGAAATTTTGCATGATAGCAAATAATTTGTGCTGGATTGAACGGAACTCATTTCCGCTTCTTACTTTTGAAAAGATAATATTCATGTCACTCACAACAGGAGTAAAGCAGTTGGTTTTCTCCTCGGTCCAAGTGTGCTGCTGTGCTGTGTCTGAGTTTGTTTTCCTCCGATTGTGTATTTCCTGTGAGTTGCAAAATTAATTAATTAATTAATAAATGCATCATATCTTTGGCAACCTGTTAAATATTCGCCGCGATGTCACAGGACGACAGGAAGTAGGACGAGGTGCGTTTCTCGGGCAGGTGTCCGCGTGCACCCCACGGTCGCATGGCGGCTGCGGGCCCCAATAATAATTTCTACACAAAGTCCATTGTGGTGACCCGCCCCCTTTTAAGTAAATTCAAAATGGCCGACTTCCTGTAAAACCTAGCTCATTGCTCCAAGAGACTTTTTTGTAGGTCTTGGTCTTATACATACAGTGAACCCTCGCTACTTCGCGGTTCACCTTTCGCGGGTTCAGTGCTTCGCGGGTCTAAAAAATATTCGGGGGCATTGTAGTTTCGCCAAGCGGCACGACGGGGCGCTGGAGCAGTTAGACGGCCGGCGTGCGCCGAAGAAGAGCGTGGGCGAAGAGGAGAGTGGACGAAGAAGAGCACGTTCCCCCGGACACGATCGGTGGCGACGTTTCGCGCGGTTCGGACCGTACCAGAGCTCCGGCCGGCGTGCGTGGCAGTTAAGCCGTAGAGGAGCACCTTCCCCGGGCACGGGCGGTGCCAAGCGGCCCCTAAGTTTAACCGAATGGAAGCTCCGGAGGAGGAGGGCATGTTCGCGTCACAGTAAGCCGAAGAGGAGCACCTTCCCCGGGCACGGGCGGTTCCAAGCGGCCCCTAAGTTTAACCGAATGGAAGCTCCGGAGGAGGAGGGCATGCTCGCGTCACAGTAAGCCGAAGAGAAGCACCTTCCCCGGGCACGGGCGGTTCCAAGCGGCCCCTAAGTTTAACCGAATGGAACGGGGACGTCGCCGAACGCGTTGAGTCGCTACGAAGCCAGACGAGCTTTCCACTGTGACCCAGAGAAGGGTCGCAAATCGACTGCCCAGTACAGCATGATCCTTTGTTCTTGCTTGGTACTTTCAATGGGCTCTGTCTGAGGCGGGTTTCGGTCAGATGTGTTAAACGGGCTCCGTGCATCACACTCTTCGTCCGTCTTTATAACTTTTCAAAAGCCTTGACAACTCTCTGCCAAATTTTGTAACTTTTTGGCGATGGGCATGATGATATCCAATCATCATCGCGCTAAAAATATAGTCTGGTGTGAACGTGTGTGCGCCTGTGCCTGTGTGACTGCGTAAGGGGGAATGAAAGAGAAAATGCAGAGCTCGCGTCACAGTAAGCCGAAGAGGAGCACAGGTGAAAATGTACATTTTTTAACGCCCACTGGAATGGTTTAAAAATTCATCTCCTCAAGCCAATTGACTTTGCAAAGTGAATTTTGGTCCCGTCAGTCCAGCACCACCTCAAGAGGGTATGCGGCTCTTTAGCGCCGCCCTCGTGGCTCCCTGGAGCTTTTCCCAAAATGTTTTAACATGGAAAATTATGGGGGAGGTTACAGCATATATAGTATGCACTCATTATGTGTAATGGATCCTCTGGGAAACGGGAAAAAAATGTAGGCGACTAAATTCTCGAAGTATGTCAAGAGACCATTAAGCTTAATGCAGTTTCGAGGGTTCACTGTACTCCATAAAATTTACAAAAAGAAAGATGATGATGTAGATATGTATCTTGATCTCATTTTGTTCTAAAAAATATTCGGGGGCATTGTAGTTTCGCCGAGCGGCACCGGCTGGGAATCAACCATCCAGACAATGATTAATCTGGAGAGGACCTTCCCTTGGACGTAGACCCGTGCCGGGATGCTCTCTTGACTGTCTTTGCTTTGTTCTTGCTTGGTACTTTCAATGGGCTCTGTCTGAGGCGGGATTCGAACCCACGCCTCCAGGGGAGACTGCGACCTGAACGCAACGCCTTAGACCGCTCTGCACTCCTGGCAACTGGTAATGCTCTCTTTAACACTTATACAGTAGACTCTGCTAATTTGGATTTTTTTTCATCGTCATAGAAATTATGAGTCCATTTACATGCGGGGACTTGGCCGACTTAATCTGCCTTTTGTGCTCGACGCAAACGATCAATTTTAGAAAAAAAACAGGAGCTTAAGGCAATCAGATGAAGCCTTTAGGATCAGGGTGCAAAAGAATGACCCCTGTAAACATGCAAAAAAGGCTAATTTGCAACTTCATGGCTCAGGGCAATGTCGGATTTCCTGTGGGTTGACTTTGCAGGTGTTCTGCGACGAGCTGGAGTCCATGATCCAAGATCAGCTGAAGAAGGGCAAGACGCCCACGAGCCTGCTGGCACTCCAGCAGATTGCCGACTTCATGACCACCAGCATGCCCTCCATGTGTCCTGCTGCGCCGCAGGGGGGTATGGCGGCGCTCAACATGAGTAAGTCTGACTTTTTTCGGTCAGTTGGCACACTTTGCACCCTGATCCTAAAGGCTTCATCTGATTGCCTTAAAATTCTGTCTGTAGCATCTGGCCGTTGTTGAATCCCCCGCGCGGACTACGCGGGCCCCACTGCATAAGCAGAGGAGCTGAACAAACACAAGCCATTTGATGCTTTGGAATAGCAATAATTGGGTTAAACATATTCATCTTTTGCAGCAGGTGCAAGGATGTGGGTCAAAGCTCACTTTTCAATTTAAATGCTCCAAGCAGAAAATTTAAATAGCATTAATGTTGCCCTGTCGAGAGCTGCCGAGGTGGCGAAAGTAAGAAACATTTGTTACACAATAATACACAGTGTACCCCGCGCCGCCCCCCGCCACGAGAGGGGCGCGGATCCATGTGAGGAAGTGGTGGGCTGCTCCAGCTTGTCTCTAAAAGTTTGGTTTTTTAGTGCTGTAAATGCATTTTCAGCTCGCGCTGTACACATTTGCTATGAGAGGCATTATCTCATAAGGGAAATATTGGACAATCAAATTTAGAACCATGTGACAGTTTAAATCAATCGTCAGCGTGATGAAAGTGTAGTAGTTACGATACGCTCTTCTACTGAATTTTTCATATCGCATATAAACAATATGCTTTCACTGCAGGGGTGCCCGCCGCGGAGGGTTGCTTGTCGCACCGGGCTTCAGTAATGCTCTCTTGACTGTGTTTGCTTTGATCTTGCTTGGTACTTTCAATGGGCTCTGTCTGAGGCCACACGCCCGCCCTCCTCCCCCGGAGCTTCCATTCGGTTAAACTTAGGGGCCGCTTGGCACCGCCCGTGCCCGGGGAAGGTGCTCCTCTTCGGCTTACTGTGACGCGAGCATGCCCTCCTCCTGCGGAGCTTCCAATATTAATTTATGTATGTGGCCACCATTGTTCGCTTGAGAAAATGTTGAGTTGGAAATATTCCGGGGAGAGGGCAGCCTATAATCCTCTGCACCGTTTTGACTGTCCTCTGGAGCCTCACTCTGTCTGCCTCAGTGCAGCTGCTGTACCAGGTGGAGACACAGTAGGTCAGCAGGCCCACTCCACTAAAGTCATCTTCCTGCAGCACTTCATTTAATTGACTCTCACATTATCTCATCTAACATTGTATAGCATCATTGTATGTGTCAAATGTTGCCCACTTGGCATCCAAAGCAGCCTGGTCATCCTGGAAATCTTTATGAAGCTTCGGCACCCGACGTTAAGGTCAACATTTCGGGGATAATTACGCACACGTCCGACGGTGTGTGTGACCTTTTCTCATATATCGGAGTCAAAGCTGTTTAGGCCCCGCCCCCTGCCCGGTGTGTGTTAGTGTTCCTTGAGGAGAAACGTTTGCATTTGGGGCGTGCGTAAGCACTTGTTGTGCGTCTGATTTTTTTTGTGCAAGCTACTAAAATATGCATCCGCTGGAGGCTGATTTAGTCTGCTCAAACATTTTTTGTAGCGCTCGTCTGTGTCATTTATCGCGGTTAATGGGGACCGAGACCACCCGCGAAAACTGAAAATCCGCGAAGTAGCGGCGCACCTTTGAGAGCCTTCTCGAGAATCATTTGTCACGTGTATCAAAGCCATTTAATGAGATAAGACAAAATTGAACTTTCAACACATGTATGCATTCATTATTATGCCTTCACGGCACATCTGAGCTTTATTTGGCTCGTCCCCCCCCCCAGGAGAACCCGGAAGAAAAAGCCGTGCAAATACTGGGACGTGGCTCCACCGGGCTTTCAGCACATCACGCCTCTCCAGTACAAAGCCATGCAAGGTAGGCGCCATGTTGCAGATGGTATCACTCCTGTGGATATTCATACGTGGTCATTGAAATACGGAAATCAGCTGAGGCTGAAGTATGGCTGTGGTTTCTGTCGGGGGCAATGGGCCAAACTCTTGTGCGTGGTTTTACACACACACACTCTGTTCATGGTTTTTATGCCTCGCTTGCAGATCTCAATGGCCTCTCTGATCCAGCGCTGTTGTTTGTTCTCTTCTGTGCGGATGACCCTAAGCCAAAGGCCGAAGAATTCTTCAGAGTGAAGCAAGGGACGAGTGTCATAGAAAGCAGCAGAGGGGAACGGGACAGAGAAACCACCTTCCTCAGCCATGAAGCCTATGACAGCTCTCATTCACCCACATAGAGGTTGGAACAGGACACGCAGTCGACAAATACCATATTGAGTGTTTAAAAACAACGATCCTGAAGATCTGCCATTTTCTAGCCACAGCTGGATTGGAACAGGCCCCACCACAGCCCTTTAACCTTTTGCTGAATGTTGCATATAGACGAATGTAGAGCTGTCAAACTCATTTTGGTCATGGTCGAAAGTTGGGACATAAGTTAAAAATAAAATATATAAAAATTCTACATTTGTGATTGCTAAAAATTATAAAGTTTATCAGTTTTAACATTAAATATCTTGTCATTGTAGTGTGTTTATTTAAATATACGGTGAACATGATTTGCAAATTATATGCAAACAATACAATTGAAATGATATTGTTGATATTCATTTTCACCATTAACAAAAGTACATAGAGTAATATACACGACTGGCTTAAGGATCACCCTCAAACTAAATGAGGTCACATGAGAGAAAAATGGAATATAAATAACCTGTGCATGTCTGATGAAGTCGTTTTACTCTGTGCTTCTTCTTCACCCTCCTTTTTAAGATTTGGAACCATCCAGATGTGCTCTATGAGGCCTTACAGAAGGAAAACCTGGCCAGTGACCAGGACTCGGACCTTGACGATATAACCTCAGCTGCACCTACACGATGTCCCACTGCAGCCAACAATCAGAAGCCAAAACCCTTAGAAAACCCGAACCCAATTGGGGGACTGAGTCTCAATCATTTGCAGGAGAGGGCCAATCAGGTCATCACATATGAATGGGTAAGGTCCTAAATGGGCATCAGAAATGTTTTTTTTTGTTTGTTTGTTTTTTCCTTGAGGCCGCATCTTTTACAACAATTATCTTTTTTTAGATTAAAGTATGTAATTGTTAGATAATCAGCATTCTTTTTTTGTTGTTGTTAAATAAACATTTTAAAAATGAGGAAGTTCCCATGACCAGATTTTTTTAAGAGCAAAAGGAAGAAAATGAATGAAATAAAAAATATCTACATGAGCTTACCACATATCAAAAATGTGGTGAAATTCAGAATTGTACCACAATCAAATTTGAAATGTTTTTTTTCCAGAATTGTTGGATCGAAATCACATTAACATTTAACAACCCATTCTGGGGTCCATTTCCCGGTATGCCTCCGGCGCCTGCGGCAGCTCCCGGTGCTGCGGACGCGCCGGAGGGCAACACTGAGGCGGCGCAGGCCGCCGGTAGGTCACGCGACGAATCGATAGTCAAGGTTATGCAAGTTTGCAGGACTGACTGTGAACACGTCTTTATTCCAAGACTGCCAATCACTTCTCAATTTACATAGGCTAAAGCGGACAAAAGCAAGAATGCGCACACGAACGTTGGAGAGATTTTTCAACTTTCCTGTTCCTCGAGGGCCAGTGTCCTGTCCATTTTCCACTTGGTCTTATACATACAGTGAACCCTCGCTACATGGCTTTCAGGGATGAGACAGGAGGTGTGAAAACCACACGAAACTACTCTCTGCAGATTCATTTAAGCAGAGAATGTCAGCGGCGACGTGACGTTCAACAGAGGTGTTTTTGCCCATATCGGAAGACCTCCAGTTTGCTCATGTGCATGCATAGGTGCCCTGAGATTGGCTGTTGGCCCGTATAGAGTACAGCACGCCTCTGAGAAAATCACTGCGATTGCCTGGTAACCATTCAGGATCTACCCCGCCTGACGGCTGTCGTCAGTGGGACTGTGACTTGGGATGCCCTCAGCAGAAGTGGAGCTCCACCACAAACTTGGAACGCATGCATGCAACCTGAACGCAACGCCTTAGACCGCTCTGCCATCCAATGTTGTTTTTACCAGATTCAGAGCTTATTTTCTTCTAAACTCTATTAAATTTTTCAATACAGGGGCACTGACAAAGACAAAGACTTGGACAAACTAATCAGAAACCACACACACGCACGCGCACATCTAGCCATTTCAAAAAAGCTGCACAACTAACGTATAAAATATTGATAAATTTGCTCGGCCTGATGGACCGCAGTCTCCCCAGGAGGCGTGGGTTCGGACAAAATGAGTGGTTCTCTCTTCCTCTTGCAGATATTTCAAACCAAAAATGCATCCCAATTATTTTATTTTTCTAATAATTTCTACACAAAGTCCATTGTGGGGGCGAGCAGGACGTTTTTTAACCTCGACCCCTCAGTGGGACCAAATGCATCTCTAGAATTAGAATTAGAATTAGAAATCCCAACCTCAAAATAAGCCTAAGTTAATGACTTTCCAGGCTCCCTTTACTTTTAACTAAGTTTATATTCTATATGAATTTTAAAAAAAATAACTTGTATTAGCTTTTACCAGTTGGTGGCCCATTCGCATTCCTGATTACAATGGTAACTGGCCTCTTTTATTTGACACTTACCAACTTAAAGTGGGAACGCACAGCTGGGCAGTCATTTAGTCACAAAATGGCTTGGTACGTTCAATGGGCTCTGTCTGAGGCGCCGCCGGAGGACGCCCTAGTAGGTAAACGTTGATCCCCATTTCGAACGACATCACACAAACATTGCTGGATGTTTGGTCCAAACACAAGAAATAATTTAAGTGTTGTTGTGAACATGAACAACGAGAACAACGAACGCTACGACGAAATAGAAGCAAAAGTGAAGATTGCGTTTTTCTCTCATTTCTTTGCTCGTCAAAAACACGTTACAAAGCAAAAATTAAAACTGGTCGCGCTGTACACATTTGCTATGAGAGGCATTATCTGTTGTTATATTCAAATAAGCCTTCAAATGTATTTACAAAGTGTTTTTTTTTTCATACATTTGAGCTCGCTCTGTGGTCATAGTCAGCATGCTAGACTTGAAACAGTTTTAAAACAAAAGTGAACAGATGTCTCTTCCTCCTCCTCCTCGTCCTCCTCGTTGTCCTCCTGCGTCCGCTGTCTCTGCTCAGACCGCCACATCCATCGGGGTCCTTTCTCACCTCGGTTCACCTTGCTGGGGGGACCCTCCTCGTGATGTAATTTTCAGTTGACAGCAAAATGTGTTTTTATGTATTAATTGTACATCAGGCCCCCTTTGTTGCACATGCATTCGTATCTTTAAATAAGTTTGTTGCGAGCCAAAGGTCAACACACACGCTGTGTTTTTTTTTTTGGCACTTCATTTAGACAAAAGTCGGGTGTTTGCCATTTATTGTGGTCCGAAAGATTCTGGGTTGCGTCATTCCGGAATTGTTCCCCAGTGTCGCACGCGCCCCCCCTTCCTTGCATTTACAGCACTAAAAAAACCAAACTTTTATAACAGCTAAACCAAACGTTTCCAATGTAAATTTCCACCTTTATATAAAATGGCCCTAATAATAATAATAATAATAATAATAAAAGTAATAATGTTTTCTACAAAAACAATAGGGACCTGGCCGCGGTCGCTGCTCGGGCCCCAATAATAATTTCTACACAAAGTCCATTGTGGTGACCCGCCCCCTTTTAAGTAAATTCAAAATGGCCGACTTCCTGTAAAACCTAGCTCATTGCTCCAAGAGACTTTTTTGTAGGTCTTGGTCTTATACATACAGTGAACCCTCGCTACTTCGCGGTTCACCTTTCGCGGGTCTAAAAAATATTCGGGGGCATTGTAGTTTCGCCGAGCGGCACGACGGGGCGCTGGAGTGGTTAGACGGCCGGCGCGAGGCTGTCAGTTATGAATGAATAAATGAATAAATAAATAAAGAATGCCACCTTTCATTTCACAGGGCACACCGGACACGGGTAGAGAGAGAGAGGGTGAAATTCATGTTATAACAAAAAAAAAAAATTATTAAAACATTTTTTTATTCCCCAGCCATTATTTTTGTATTTATTCAATTACTTCTTTTTGTATTTATTTAATTACTTCGACTTTTACCTGCTGGTACGCCGTGACACATAATGAAGCTTAGCTCCTCCTCTGCACTGGGATCAGTAGTTTTTTTTTTGTTTGTTTTATTGATTTGATCTTAAATAACAAAACAAATGTTAGATGGCATCTTCATCTGCTCATGCTCTTTCTCGCGGCCCTTGCGTTTGACTCCTGACGAAGCTGATCCGCCACAAACTGTCCACGTATTTTAACAACCTTTTGACAATTAGACCCAAATATGCCCGAGCCACCTCATCTGGCTCCTCTCAATGTGGAGGTGCAGCGACTCGACACTGAGTCCCTCCCGGACAACATACAAGTGAGCCCTCAGGTTTAATTAAACTTTTTAAAAAGTGGATCCCGGCCCTGCGGGGTATGCGAAAGACCCGGGCGCACCACCGGCCCGCCTCGCCCGCCGCGTGAACGGATGTTTGGAACAAATGACGCAACTCGCTCGGAGCGGAAAGTCCATTGTGGTGACCCGCCCCCTTTTAAGTAAATTCAAAATGGCCGACTTCCTGTAAAACCTAGCTCATTGCTAGGCAACCCGCCAAAAAAAAAAAAAAAAAAGGCCGCATGATCGGGCATGTTGATTAACCGACTCCGAGTCCGGACCAGACAATACATCTTTGTCTGATGCCTTGGCTACGCATGGGAATCACATCACATGGTAAACCTGCCTTTACCATGAACGACTAACGGAGCACATTTCTTTAACCCTTCAATTGTCATTTCACTCTGCGCCGCCAGAGGTTTCCGCCATCACCATTCACTCCGACATAAAACATACTTGGTGTAATAATTTCTTTTCATTATTGTGTGTTGTTGTTTTTTTTTTTATATGTTTATAGAGACCCAGAGACCGCACCGGAGCAGACAACCAACCCAGTCAGTTTGTGTTATGAACCATGGTGTACCGACCACTATGTGTATGACCCATAATGGCCCATCACCCACCTGATAGTGCAGTAGCATTGTTGTGTGTGTATTACTCAGTACTTTTAAATGGGTGCGAAAGGGGCAACCTGAACATCACAAACTCAGCATAGATGTAGCACTGAGGACGTTTTGTTGTCAAGCCTTATGTAGCGAAGTATCTGTGACTGTTGAGTGTGTTGTAATCTGTGTGCCTATTTCTACGTGTGTGCCAGTGCTTTAAATACGCTTTTTTTCCGTGTGTGTGTGTGTGTGTGCTGATGTTGTGTGTACATATATTTGTGCGATTCCTGTGTTCAAAGACAAAAAAAAAAAAAAATGGTTGCTCTGATTTGAAATCACCTTCCCCTGTCATGCCAAACACACCGTTAACTTTGCACTTTTCACCTCTTTTTGGAAATTTTGCACTTTCTGGAAGGGCCACCACAATTTGGCTCATGGAGGCCCAATAGAGACACCACTCAAAATGGCTTGAGGTCGTAGGGCACTGCTTGAAAAGTGCTTTATGAAACACTCAACCAGGGCTGCTTCTGGTCAATGCACCTCGCTACTTCGCGGTTCACCTATAGATATATATATATATATATATATATATATCTATATATATATATATAGATATATATATATTTACAGCACTAAAAAACCAAACTTTTATAATAGCTAAACCAAACGTTTCCAATGTAAATTTCTACCTTTATATAGTGTAGAAAGGCATCCTGAAGCCTGGAAAGTCATTAATTTGATTGTCCAGTATTTCCTTCATGAGATATTGCAACACTTAGAAAAAGTGTCCCGGTGCGCCCCGCTCCGACGTCTGCTCGTCCGCACCTCCCGGTGCCCACCGCTCCGACGCCTGCCCGTCAGCACCTCCCGGGGCGTTTCCACGTCTGCGTGTATGAACACACACAAGAAGGGGCGAGCTCTTTCACTCTGGAGGATAATGGCGGACACGCGCACACACACACACACACACTCCTAAATGTGTGCACCTCAGTTAGCTTGCAAGCTAGCTGCTGGCTAGCGCCTCTCCAAGGGGAATGAATATTTTCCAAGAAGAGGTGGGGATGCCAGACTGATTCTATATAGTCACTTTTCTAACATATTGTACAGTAGTTTAGCCATGGCAGGTCTGGTACCACTGTTTGCTAGGTACAACCTTTGATTGTGATGACAAATCGGGTGGTGAAAATAAGTTTTAAGAATGTTAACACCTGTAACATTGTCCTGGGAGTTTGGCGACCTTTCACCTCGCGTCAACGCCTCAGCGACAGACGTCACCATGGTTGCTAATGTTTTTTTAACATCTGAACTGGTTTGCTTTACTTATATTTGTTGATGCTTACATATTAAAAAAAATATAAAACAAAAGGAAAAATATACTTTTAATTTTCACGGCGGTCCCTCAAATATATTTTTTTAAAAAGATGTTTCAGTGCTCTACACTAACTACTCCACTGGCAGGAGTGTTGACAATTTATTGGATATTTTGAGATTAAATTATATTGCCCAGGCTTCAGGATGTCTTTTTACACTATATAAAGGTGGAAATTTACATTGGAAACGTTTAGTTTAGCTGTTAATGAAGTTTCGTTTTTTTAGTGCTGAAAATTCATTGTCTGCTGGCGCTGTACACTTTTTCTAAGTGTTGCAATATCTCATGAAGGAAATACTGGACAATCAAATTAATGACTTTCCAGGCTTCAGGATGCCTTTCTACACTATATAAAGGTGGAAATTTACATTAGAAACGTTTGGTTTAGCTGTTATAAAAGTTTGTTTTTTTAGTGCTGTAAATGCATTTTCAGCTCGCACTGTACACATTTGCTATGTGAGGCATTATCTCATAAGGGAAATACTGGACAATCAAATTAATGACTTCCCAGGCTTCAGGATGCCTTTTTACACTCTATAAATGTGGAAATTTACATTGGAAACATTTGGTTTAGCTGTTAATGAAGTTTCGTTTTTTTAGTGCTGAAAATTCATTGTCTGCTGGCGCTGTACACTTTTTCTAAGTGTTGCAATATCTCATGAAGGAAATACTGGACAATCAAATTAATGACTTTCCAGGCTTCAGGATGCCTTTCTACACTATATAAAGGTGGAAATTTACATTGGAAACGTTTGGTTTAGCTGTTATAAAAGTTTGGTTTTTTAGTGCTGTAAATGCATTTTCAGCTCGCGCTGTACACATTTGCTATGAGAGGCATTATCTCATAAGGGAAATATTGGACAATCAAATTAATGACTGCCCAGGCTTCAGGATGTCTTTTTACACTATATAAGGGTGGAAATCCTTCGAATGTTCCTCGAGAGCTCTTGAACACGGTCTCGAAAAGAAAGGCGCATTAAAGAGGTCTGGAAAAGTCTTCCTTGAGGTGTGTAGCGGCTGTGAGGACACCTGTCAGTGCGCTTGTGATGATGCTGATGTGGCGTCGCATACACGCATCATTCCATCCACATCTGCTTGCCCTTAATCATGACCGCAACTTTCCACTTGCACTTTCCAATGCGCTCGCGCGTGTATCCGCGCGCACGTGTATCCACGTGCGTGTGCGTGTGAGCGAGAGAGAGCGAAAGCGCGATGATCATTTCCAAGGCAACATGCATGAAAGTAAAAAAAGTGTTCCTTTCCTTGGACCAAAGCGTGTGTCCGTGCTCGTGTGCGGGTGTGTGGAACGGCATGACAAAATCCAGTCCTTTAAACCAGAGAACTACTGGGTTATACATGCGAAGGTACAACACCCGTGAACCTTGAACATGATTAAATGTGGTGGTGGTGGTAGATTGAGAAAGTGTTTTGTTTTGTCAGGTGTTCAAAGGGAAAGACAACCCATTGAACCTTGATTGGAATCGGGGGAAGGTCTTTGACAAAGAGGTGGGCCAAATGTTCGTCAACCTGGCTAAGACATCCAAGGAAGCCCAGGCAAGTATAGACTGACATAATCCATTAAGATTGCAATTTTTCTAAATTTAGTGTAATATAGTACATTGAAAACATGACATCCATGTTTGCCGTACTAGTATGTATTATATTGTGTTTTTGCCTCTTGATATTCCTGTTAAGGTTGAGATAAGTCATGGCATAACTTTTTAAATTTCATTGTGACGCCGCTGCAGTAGGGTTGATGTTCTTGGGAATTATACCTTTTCATCACATTAGTGTGATGAAAAGGTATAATTTTGAGCACTCCTATAAAAATAATTTCTTTTCTTAATTATTGTTTATCCTGTTTACATTTCTGCTGATGACAAATGTATACTATTTACTGCATTAATAATGGAAAATAATATTTTTTTGTGATTAAAAATGTCAAGCACAATTGATGGTTGAATTGTTCCGGGAAACGCCAAGGGATCATTTTTTTTTAGGTCCATCTGCTTTTTACGTACCGAGGCTTCCTATAATCACTCACCATACTGATAAATCATGTCGACTCCGCAGAGCCAATGCTTCAGTTGACAGTGGCGGACACTCCAGATTTTAAGTGGGGTACGCACATATGGATTTTTAACATCTTAATTTTTTAAAATGTGAGAGAGCGCCCGCGGGAGACGGCCTCCCGCGGGGGTTGAAGCGCCCAAATAATGGTTTACCTCTTAATCTATTTAACAGAAAAATCCAAATATTCTCGTGTAACATAAATAACATGTCTGTCAATTGAAAGAAGGAATCGGAGGGGGGTGTGCTTATTTTTGACAGAAGCGTGATTAGCACCCTATTAGAGGTGCTCCTCTTCGGCTTAACGAGAGTGTACCAGTGCAAATGATCATTTTCGGCTGTAGCATCCATCCATCCATTATCTGAATCACTTCTCCTAACACAATCCTAGTCAGCTACAGCAGGATTGAAATGTAAATAATAAGTCCGCTGTTTGCCGCAGCATCCATTTGAAAAAGTCGCAATTCTGAGTTTCCACATATCGCCTTAAAGCCGTGAGATAATGAGACTAGCTCATTGCTCCAAGAGACTTTTTTGTAGGTCTTGGTCTTATACATACAGTGAACCCTCGACTTTCGTATTGTGACATGCTCAAGGCCTAAACACTCATCCGAGCAAATATAAGGTAGATTTTGTTCACCTGCCCCAATCATCGACCCGCAGTCTCCCCAGGAGGCGTGGGTTCGAATCCCACCTCAGACAGTGCCCATTGAAAGTACCAAGCAAGAACAATTATGCAAGCTGTGTGTGACCATCAGAAGCAATTTTGGGGGATTTACGGTAGTCTTATTTTAATGCATGCAATTTTGACTCGTTTTATCTGTTTCGCTCCCGGACCCACACCTCTATAAATAACTCGCTGCATTCAGAGAGACGCATTTATAAAGGTAAATTGCACAAAACTACAAGTGGGAGTCGGAACTTTTCAGTTTTTAACTTGGATTTAGATCATTGTCTTGAGTCTTTAATTTTCACGTACTGCACGGTGCCCTTTTGACGAATCCGACTGAAAATTAGTCAGAAAAGACTCACTTACTCTCTGCCGAATTTTGGGCGAGGCTGGGTCTTATCCCGGTGGTGATTGCTGCTGATGAGCGGCAGGTGTGCAGGAGCCGACGCCCTCACTGTAGTAAGTTACATTCTAATTTACATTGACAGACATTTTCAGCATTTTAAGCCACGGCGCCGAGTACCAACCGGCCAGGCAACGCTCATGACCCTGATCTCTTTGGTGTCAGAACTGATTTTTCCCCGCCTCTACTGCGGGGTGAGCCAACCAGACTTGGAGGCTGTGCCTTTTCAGCACCGTAATAGCCACGCCTTTTGCCTACTTTTTGTCAAGTCACTGCCATCATATAGCGCTTGAGTCAAACTCAAGTTAAAAAAAAAACAAAAAAAAAAAAGTCGTGCCGCTCGGCGAAACTACAAGCCGCCCTCCAGGGAGCCGGTTCGCCTTCAGATTTAAAAGGGTAGAAAAGCCCAAAGAGCTGGGCTCTAGACATTCTAGCGAGTTTAAGAACAGGCTAAAGAATTTTCTGATAGTTACAGGAACCTTGACATGAAGCCTGAGAGAATCTGTGTCTGTTGGAAACATAACAAACTGTTACAAAAACTGCCATTGTGACCACCTTGCCAGTAACAGACCACGGGAGGTGTGGCAGGGTCTACGGAGCATCAGCGTTTTTCATACGTATATTTACAGTTATCATGACCTAAATGGACAATTTAAATTCAGCTTTTTAATTTATTTGAAAGAGACATTCATTGTTATTATTTTTCAAGAATTCGCAACTGTCCATACCTAAGCTCCGTGCAGTGGGTTTATATTAATTCTCCGTGTTGGACACACACCAGAAGCTCTTTGCCAAGACCAGACCTGGGCATTGCACGGCCCGCGGGTGACTTCGGGGGACTACGCATCCATCCATTTTCAGGAATATCAGCCTTGATTGGAGTACATTACTGCATTTAAATTTTTAAAAATGGAAGAATAAAGTGGAACTAATAAAATAAGAACCAATGATATAACCAACTGGGATATTATCACTTTGCAGCGCTGAATATTTTCACATCCGTGACGTCCCGAATAGGAGCACCTTCCCGTCGCCCCAAATCGTGCCCGGGGGAACGTGCTCTTCTTCGTCCACTCTCCTCTTCGCCCACGCTCTTCTTCGGCGCATGCCGGCCGTCCAAAACCCCGCCTCCGTGTCGCTACTGGTCTAATAGTCGTAAACACCGATCAGCCACGGGGACAGGCAAACATGCTTGTTTGGTTGTAATTCATATGTTTTCAAAATGGATTAAGTTGTTTCCATTTTATTTTTATTTTTTTTTAAGCATTTTTGAAGGTGCAACGCCTTAGACCGCTCCGCCATCCTGGCACCTGAGGAGAACCGGGCCAAACTTGGCAGTCTCATCTTATTTTTTACGTGTTCACCCCAGGAGGCGTGGGTTCGAATCCCACCTCAGACAGAGCCCATTGAAAGTACCAAGCGGAAAAATTTCGAGAAGATGGATCATCTGAATCATTTTGCAGGAACTTTTGTTGCCACGGAGAATGGTCGCAGTCTCCCGAGGAGGCGTGGGTTCCGAAAATCAAATTGAACCCTTGCGTATCAAATCAAATCAAATTCACTGTCCATGCTGCACCTTCGACACATAGGATGCTTCGGAGACTTCGACTTCCACGCAGCGTCACTGCGTTTGCCCGCCCTCCTCCCCCGGAGCTTCCATTCGGTTAAACTTAGGGGCCGCTTGGCACCGCCCGTGCCACCACAATGGACTTTGTGTAGAAATTATTATTGGGGCTGGGGGGTCTCTCAGGAGCCAATTACGTGGGCGAGAAATTGCAATTTAGCATGTCTAATGCACAGCCACGTCTGCCTATTATATGGGGGAGGGGTGGGGGGCTGAGAGCCCATCTGGCGCGAAGGTGAAAGGAGGGTGGGACACAAAGGTCACATTGGCTTTAATTGCGACTATGTTTTTGCGACTATGACTTTGTTGTGTGTGCGTGTGTGGGGGTGCGTGTGCGTGTGCGTGTATCTGTGCCCGCATCCCCTCTAAGTCAGCTGCAAAAAATGGGTGGATGGACTGCGTGATTCCATTAAAAAAAGCAGGATTTAAGAACGATTAATGAATTGTCCAACAGAAGACTATCGAGTTCAGACGCTCCCCAGGAGGACGCCTGCAGCAACTCTTCACAAAGCTCGCGCGCGTAACGTCGCTTGGACAGCAACGTGTGGCCTTTGACCTGTGTGTCTTGCGGAGGTGTTCCCCTCTCCTTGCTTCTGCTCCTCCACTTTCAAGACGAAGAGGAGGGAATTTAAAATCCGGCATAGAGTTTCTGAAAAGATTCATGGAAATCTTAAATTTGGGTCATGTAACGAGTAAGGACAAGTCTAAAAAATTCTAGGAAGGACTTAAAATGAACCATAAACTTACTCACTAACTTGTATTGTATTGTATCGTAACGTTTTGAACACTGTGTTAAATTGTTCATTGGTTTAGTAACTTTTGCTTGTTGCTTTAAACATTTACAACAGGTGTTCCACCAAAAATTGCCAGATTAACTCAAAAATTTGCTACAGTTCACGTCATCACGTTTTCCGTGTTTACTGATTGCTGCTGCAGATTTACCTATTTGCAGCGGGGTTTTTTTTTTTTTTTTCAATATTGATTGGCGCAAGGTGTATAACTGAATATAAACATATAGATGTCTTCAGGTACAGACTATTTATGTACATGTGAAGTTTTGGATTTTTAGCAGCATGTGCAGGAGAGTTATTAAGCATTTTGTCCATTGCGGCGAAGGAAATCTTAAGTGAAAACTTTGATGCCCCGCCCCCGCTTGTCGAGGTGAAAAAGCAGCAAACGCTCGGGCCCTAATAACAATTTCTAGAAAAACAATAGGGACCTCGCAGCGGTCACTGCTCGGGCCCTAATAATAATAATAATAAAAATAATAATAATTTCCACAAAAACAATGGGGACCTCGTAGCGGTCGCTGCTCAGGCCCTAATAATAATTTCTACAAAAACAATAGGGACCTCGCCGCCGTCGCTGCTCGGGCCCCAATAATAATTTCTACACAAAGTCCATTGTGGTGACTCGCCCCCTTTTAAGTAAATTCAAAATGGCCGACTTCCTGTAAAACCTAGCTCATTGCTCCAAGAGACTTTTTTGTAGGTCTTGGTCTTATACATACAGTGAACCCTCGCTACTTCGCGGTTCACCTTTCGCGGGTTCAGTGCTTCGCGGGTCTAAAAAATATTCGGGGGCATTGTAGTTTCGCCGAGCGGCACGACGGGGCGCTGGAGCGGTTAGACGGCCGGCGTGCGCCATCATGTGACACTCTGAAGAAGGCGAAAGACTTTCGTATTGTGACATCCTCAAGGCCTAAACACTCATCCGAGCAAATATAAGGTAGATTTTGTTAACCTGCCCGGAGAAAAACATCAACGAAAATAATTTGTATTTGTTTTAACCAGTTGGTGGCGCTACCGCCCAACCGCTGGCCAATATTTCATAAGCTAGCGCTTCATTCACGTGCGCTCACCACATAGCGCCATCGGGCTCTCCGCAGGCGGTACCCGTGCGCAAAAAGGTCAAGCCATTGGCCACGCGGAAGGACAGCTCATTTGTCATCCCTCCAGTGATGCATTTAAATTAGTTGAATACGTCACAGACAAAAAATTCCGATATCGGTGTATTCCAGGTAGGCGGTGAGCTAGAGAGCCATTTTTTTTTTGCATTGTTTACAACGACGTTAACATATCAAATTTTAATTGCGTGAGGCTATATAGTTGTCTTAAAGTTTTTCTCTGTGTGTTTGGCTCATTTTGTGGAATAACAGATTCCCCCTGCCTCCCATGTCATGTCTTTGGGCTCTGAAAAAGTGTACAGCGCCAGCAGACAATGAATTTGCAGCACTAAAAAAACGAAACTTCATTTACAGCTAAACAACTGACTGAATAAAATTATTTTCAACAAATGTATTTTATTGGTATAAAAAAAAAAGCAATTTTAACATTTTTTTTACTTTCAATGGGCTCTGTCTGAGGTGGGATTCGAACCCACGCCTCCTGGGGTGACTGTGACCTGAACGCAACGCCTTAGACCGCTCTGCCAGGAGCTGCACAACTAACGTATAAAATATTTATAAATTTGCTCTGCCTGATGTGTGTGTCAAGTTTCACGAGTTGGTTAAACTTAGGGGCCGCTTGGCACCGCCCGTGCCCGGGGAAGGTGCTCCTCTTCGGCTTACTGTGACGCGAGCATGCCCGCCTCCTCCGGAGCTTCCATTCGGTTAAACTTAGGGGTACTGGGAAATGATGTCTGAAAGAAATCACCATGACAGCTTTATTAGCATCAATTGAAAACACAGTCATATATCATCGGAGCCAAATGTGGTAGTTCCAAAACTCACAGACTGTAAAAATCCCATCCAGGTTGTCAGATCTCAAATTGCAAAAAGTCAACTGCCTTTGACAGTTATGGCTGGGAAATGGGAAAATCTGGGCTAGGTAAACTATGAACTGTGGCTGTGAGTGTCATTTTAATTATCATCATAAAAATCTTAACCCAACAGATAGCTCGCGCGAGCTCGCAGGCATATACTTTTTAAACCTGAAATATGCTGACAAATGAACTTCTTGTGTTGTTTTTGTAATGTTTCTTGCCTGTTTCTTGGCACATGGTGAGCAGTCAGACCAGGGCCCGAAAAACAATGGAAGCACAATGAACACATTTCTGCGGGCAAACTTGTAACCACCACAGAGTCGCCACCAATTGCTACACCGGCATCCCAGGAACCTGTTAAAACCGGGGAATACCCCTTTAAGAGAGGTAGGTCCCATCCGAGGTAGGAAAATAGAGTGACGGTCTTAAAAGAAGCGCTCCTGTCTGCTTCTAACATGTTTTGGTCCATTAATGCAGCTCCAGTTATCAAGTCGCCAAGTCCAATTCTGAAGAGAAGTGTGAGTTTTCCTCAACCGGCAGGTAAAAACTAAATCGGCTAATTCGGCCTCAACTGTGGCGACTGTCGCTCTTGACCAGAGAGCGCAAATAAGAAGAAATTGCGCTAAATACGAGCAGAAACACCCTGCCCTCGAACAATTCCCACAAGTGCAGTGAGGCCTCTTCATATTGTTCAGTCAACCTGGAAGTCAACGAGTAAACAAGGTACACATTTAGACGTGCTTTATGCACAACTTTTCTTTCATCTTTTGTGATTTTTTAAAACGCCGTTTTTATTTTAATTTTCACATACTGCACGGTGCCCTTTTCTGACGAATGCTCTCTTGACTGTGTTTGCTTTGTTCTTGCTTGGTACTTTCAATGGGCAGTTAGAAAGCATTGCTAACCATCAAGGGGATGGTGAGGGACACTCGCATTGGTGAAATTTGTGCTGGAAATGAGGGAGGGATCTGACTGCTTTGGAGGTCATCACGTGGATTTAGACTATTATTAGCAAACCAATTTCTCTAAATGATAATTGATTCCCAAAATAGTTGTCAATTAATTTGATCATCGATTAGTTGTCGCCGTTGATTAACTGCTGCCTTGATTTGAACACTTGTGCCTACTACGCTAAAATAGACTATGGTCATTATGATGGAACTTGTAAACAAAGTATTTTTGTTTCTTTTTAGCTTTTTGACAGTACATCGCTGCGAGGGCCCTAATAATAATTTCTACATAAACAATAGGGACCTCGCCGCGGTCGCTGCTCGTAAGTCTGAGGTACGCTCAATGTCTTGGCCATTTGAGCATACAATTACAAGTTGAACAATGGCTGTTCAAACCAAACTTTTATAACAGCTAAACCAAACGTGGGGAGACTGCGACGTGAACGTTTTAACGGTCTCATCCCATTTCTTGTCACGTGCTTTTACTCAAAGACGGGGAAAAAAAGCAAGTAGTTACTGGTTGCCAGATAGTGAGCCCCGGCACTCGCGTAATTAAGATAGCTAGGCGAGGAACGACTGAGCGAGGAGGAGGAGATGGCGTGGCTGGACTGCCTGTATCGTCAGCGCTCGTTCTTATTGTGACGAGCAGAGAAGAGAACAAGAAAGTCTTTTGTTTCCTTTGATTGGCGCTTATTTTACCTGCAGTTGCGCAACTTACACTATAGTTACACACACACACACACACATATATATATATATATATATATATATATATATATATATATATTTCTCTCCGTGTTTTGACTGCCACTAATATCCTAAAGCTGTTGTCAGGAAAAATCACACGTGTACCCTTTTGTGTTGAAATTCACTCAATTCTCACTCTCTGCCGCGATTGAACCTCTTGATCCCCTGTCATTCTGTTTTGACGAATTAGTGCTCAAGTGCCACTTTTTTTTTTTAATGGACCGGTGGGCCAAGCGGCCCCTAAGTTTAACCGAATGGAAGCTCCGGAGTGGATGTGCTCTCTGCGCCCTCCGCCGTAGCAGCGGACGGGGCCCCCCGCCCCCGGCGCGGCCGATGGTTGTCTCAAATGCATTTCTCTTTGTTTTATGTTAAGTTTGACAGTAAACAAAACTGTGACTAGTAACTTCAACTTGGCGTGGCATTAAACAACTTGTAAAACTTTGATTCATTTTTCTCTTTGACTGCATTATGCTTCTCCATGATGGCCAAGTCGCTCGTACGACGCCACACTAAAATGTGTCCCGTGCACCCTTCGCGCCCAATTAGGACAAACGTTTCCAATGTAAATTTCCACATTTATAGAGTGTAAAAAGGCATCCTGAAGCCTGGGAAGTCATTAATTTGATTGTCCAGTATTTCCCTTATGAGATAATGACAAGTCTGGCTCCTCTTTCACAAAACGGAGATAGTTTTCACTGACGTCTGTTAAATTCATATTTTGGTGTATTTTGTGGTGGTGTTGAGCGGAGTGCCACTGCATACTGACAGTTGAATCCGGTACCGTTCTTGTAATTTTCGGTCTGACGCCTCCGCTCGCAACCGATTGCCCGGTTGCAAGTGGGCAAAAAACTATTATGCCGGTCGCCGACTGGCACTTCTGTACTGTGATGCGGACTTGCTAACCAGTCCGCCACCGTGCTTCGGTTCAATAGACACCTGAAAGAGCTCGCCTTGCGAGCCCTCATGTGAAACTAGGATTCAGCCAAGTCCGTAATTGTTTCTAATTTTAGAAGCCAGCATCCAATCACAGTCCTTCGACCCCATAAGCTCCGCCTTGCTTGCCTCCTCGCATCCTGACGCCTCTACCGGCGATTTGGGAGAGACAGATCCGTTCTGTTAGACGAATTCTTGTTTCATTATTGAAACTACAAACTCTAGATGATGAACGTCTTCACACTTTAAACTTGGGTGAAGGAGGCATTTGGCTCGCCACACTCCGTCGGTGACAGTCACGTCGTAGCTGTAGCTGTCACTCGGCTGTCCTTCATTTTGGTCGCACAGGTAGCTGTTGGCAAGAGCGGGCCTGCCTCCAGATACGAATCCTGGAAATTCGGTTATGCGGATGACTGGGCATTGGTAACCCAAGACAGGGATTTTGGTACAATCAAGAGAACATTAAGCGGATGCCTGAAGACTGGATCAACGTCTGCAACATCAAAGGAGGTGTGTCTTTTTCTTTTTTATTAAATAATTTTGTTGAGTGTTTGCATTAGTTACAGGCAAAACAATGAAATGCACTTCCACTAAATTGGATGGACCCGATTCTGGCTTTGGGCTAGCATGCGGATCTTGAGATGCAAGCTTTCTGCCAACGGGCTTCCCGGGCACTAGCGGGGCGACATTTCGCTCTGTTCGGGAGCGTACGGGATGGCCGAGGACCGGCCTCCTGGAAGAGAGGACTTTTCACGATGAGAAACAAAGAAATTGAACTTGTTATTCTTGCTGAGGTGACTGTACATCAGATAGATGAACAAAGAGACTTGGAGCGAGATGTCCTTCCAGATCTCTTGTTGCTACGTGAACCAGACCTGCATGGAGCAAAAAAAAAAATATGCCACTGTCTCAGTTAAATCGAAGATGACACAGCTATCGCTTCCTTCGAGCGTCCATCCTTGGGGCTGGATGGATGACCGCCATTTTTCAACAAATTCCCTTGATTGGGCGTTTTTGCATTACTATATATATATATATATTTTCACTTTACAGTGACTTTAAATGTTCCTTGTATATTTGTTTCTGATATCACATCTCTCATTTAGCTATATAATAAGACAAAATACTGTCTGAAAAAAAAACAAACCCCGAATACGACAGACGACAGGAATTAAACCGCAGACTATCTTCGCCGGGCAATTATTCAGCAGGCCCGTAAATAAAATGCTGCAGTTTAAATCTTTGGGAATATATATATGTGTATATACATATTTTTTTTTTTATGAGAATCTTTTGTTGTTCACTTTTCTGACAAATAATTGTTCTTCGGCGCGCTTATTCCCCCTCGGTCGCCAATCAAGCACCAACAGCGCTCCCAGTTGGGCATTCAACAGAAAAAGCTTGATCGCCCCCGAATCTCCGCTTAGTCCTCGGCACCTCCAATAGCACCTGAGACACCGGACAGGTCCAGCATTGTCAGCCACATCCAACAGTCAACACAGTTAATGGGCACTGTCTGAGGTGGGATTCGAACCCACGCCTCCTGGGGAGACTGCGACCTGAACGCAACGCCTTAGACAGCTCCGGAGGAGGAGGGCATGCTCGCGTCACAGTAAGCCGAAGAGGAGCACCTACCCCGGGCACGGGATCTTCGATCCTCACCACAACACAAAAAGATTGGCCTCTCCCAACCCAAATGACTGATTCATTAAAAGCAGACAATTATGTTTTAGGTTAATTTTTTACCTGACATGTTTTTTTTTATTTTTTATTTGAGCAGAAAGTCTCATCGCAGCTTGGCTTGACTCAGTGGGACACATTATGGAAAATAAATATATATTTTTCAGGTTGATCAGGCCTGTCCGCTAAAGTTGAATGATACTGAATGACAAAGACACACGGACTGACAGCGTGAAAAGTGCATGTGTAAATTTCCACATTTATAGAGTGTAAAAAGGCATCCTGAAGCCTGGGAGGTCATTAATTTGGAGGGGGCGGAGCTTCAGATTGGCCCGCCCACAGCACCCTGCGGCCGATGACCTAATCTCTCCTCAGAGAAGCATCAAACACAATGAACTGCTTCAAAAAAAAATGTCTTTATGTTAACCTATAGAGTTCACAACTGTGCAGTAACATGAATTTCCCCCATATTGTATTGTATTTTCGTGCGGGTGTCTCAGATTGACCGGTGGAGTGGCGGCTGGTCGTCGAGCCCCGCCGAGACAGGAACGTGGAGGCATGTTAAATATTTCAATTAAGTACAAGTGAACTCAGTTTGTTCCCGCTGCCTCGCTTGCAGATCTCAATGGCCTCTCTGATCCAGCGCTGTTGTTTGTTCTCTTCGGTGCGGATGACCCTGCCCTTCTCCCGGTCCATGATGTGGTTTTCCCTTTTGCAGTATTTTTTACCTGACATGTTTCGGCGAGTCTTTCGCCTTCTTCAGAGTGTCGCATGATGGGTTTTCTCATGCATATTTCTCTCGTAATTCCGGACGTCTTCCAAAGCTATAAAGGGCCCTCGCCACCCGGAGCTTCCATTCGGTTAAACTTAGGGGCCGCTTGGCACCGCCCGTCCGTACAAAAGGCCGCCAATGCGCCTGATGAGCGTGTTTCTTTTGTTTGCGTCTGCATGTTAATATATATATATATATATATATATATATAGTGTGTGTGTGCATGTTTTTTCCGTGTGCGATTGTATGTTTCAAGCTATTAAAACAACTACTATTAGTATCAAGATTGTCGTCGACTTCAGGAGGAACAAGACGCTGCCGCCCCCCCTCTGCATCGAAGGCGTGTGTGTGGAGAGGGTCCACACGTTCAAGTTCCTGGGAGTACAGATCTCCGATGACCTTTCTTGGAGTCACATTTACTGTGTAAAGTTTGTCATTTTTGTGTCCAGAAAAAGCCTGAAATTGTCTTTACCTATTGTAGCATTTTTGTTTGAACAGCCACTAACTGAATTTGTTCCAGACTACATATATAAAAACCCAAATGGCCTTAGGTAACGACCAGTGTTGCTTTCGTCAAAATTAATGACTTTCCAGGCTTCAGGATGCCTTTCTACACTATATAAAGGTGGAAATTTACATTGGAAACGAGCATATGTGCTGTCAATTGCTCTAATACGGTGATGTTCAGAACTTGGGACGGACTGCCCATTTTCTGCCATCCGAAAAATATGTGTGAGACAGTGTGTATTCTACTGTATTTCAACAGGGATGGTAAGATGTTGCTCCAAAACCTGAATTTGCATTTCCAAACGTTTCCAATGTAAATTTCCATATACCAATCAAAAGTTGACTTTGATCCATCACACTGCCTTTTGGGTCCACCTCCTCCTCGCCGACCGGCGAGTCCTGACAGAATGACCCGACCAAAGAACGACCCCATTTTGCAGGAAGTTTCCACTGGCAGCTCTTGATAGCAGATGACAGGGCGGCGAGGTCCCTATTGTTTTTGTAGAAATTATTATTAGGGCCTGAGCAGCGACCGCTACGAGGTCCCCATTGTTTTTGGTAGAGCAGGTCGTGGTGGCGCCTCTGCTGAATTTTGGCGCCGATGTCGGTGAAGGCCTTGCCTTTAATTCGTCCAGCTGTAGCTACAGTGTTAAGACTCAGCGGCAGTGAGGTACTTTGCAAATGCACCTTTCTTTGTACTTTTTTTATGTTTCATATCAAATAAATCAACAGCACGCGCAGAAAAGGTGTTTTTAGTGTACAGCGCCAGCAGACAATGAATTTTCGGAGCATGTGCAGGGGAGTTATTAAGCATTCATTTATTGCTTGTAGTAATAAATCATATTAAATGACCACAAATGTCAAAATACAGTAATTAGGAAACCAAACGTGTCTTGTTGTCGGCCGCCGCCGAGGCAGACGGCTTGTGGTTAGCATTAATTTGTTTAACAATCAATATTTTATACGTTAGTTGTGCAGCTTTTTTGAAATGGCTCGCCATGGCCACCCAGACAAGTGGAAGAGAATGGGGGGGATTGTTATGGCGCTACTACTACGATGAAAAATAAAGCATGACCCGCCATCGGAGGGCCCCTGCCGGCCCCGGCCCAATTTCCCAAACTCTTTCGTTCTTTGTATTCCCAAATTTGAACCTGATGAGACTGTTTCCGTTCCAAGTGTCGTGCAGTAGATGATGCATCTGGTCGACAGGGCAGCGCCCGTCAACAGCAAGGAAGTCTTTGCATTTGCTAAATGTCAAATTTGCAAATACCCAAAGTTGCCATCATAAGCACGTTTTCATTGTTGCAATTGTACCCAAAAGAAAAGTGTACAGCGCCAGCAGACAATGAATTTTCAGCACTAAAAAAACGAAACTTCGCGGTTCACCTTTCGCGGGTTCAGTGCTTCGCGGGTATAAAAAATATTCGGGGGCATTGTAGTTTCGCCGAGCGGCACGACGGGCGCTGGAGCGGTTAGACGGCCGGCGTGCGCCGAAGAAGAGCGTATACATCCTAAAAAAAAAACTAATTTATAAAAAAAAATGTCGGTCCATGTTTTGGTCTCATCGGGAATGAGTTGATCCCCCCTAGTCAGAGGCATTATCTCATAAGGGAAATACTGGACAATCAAATTAATGACTGCCCAGGCTTCAGGATGTCTTTTTACACTCTGCCTTTTTTTTTTTTTTTTTTGCCAGAAACTCGTTATTCAGTCTATGAACAAGTGTTTTAGTAGAGCATGTGAGAATGCGAAGCAAGAATTTCTCTATTTTTTCCCTTCATTCTCTCGCTATCTCTTTCTCTATCTATCTATCTATTTATAGAATGCCGCTAAAATGAGATGTTTTAAGAAAGACCATTTTGCCTAATTTGTGTTTCTTATTAAAACGATAAAGATTTATTTATGTTTTTTTTACATTTAATTATCGGATGCAAATTAGCCATTGGCTATAATCTGGCGCGGGAAGGTAGCGAGCAAATACTTTGTGAAGGAGGACAGCCCAGGTGGTCATCAGCATCTGGGGTGATTCTGTTGAGGAAAATTGTTTAGTTACAAAAAAAACCCATCATGGATATCGTCTTTGCCTCAAAAGGATTTAACTGAGGGAGTTCAGACCCCTGATTAGAATGTCTTGGCGTAGCACCTGCTCGTATGGTATTGAGTATTCACACATATGTAAAGTGGTCATAAATTCGGCTGGTTTTTTTCTGTAAATCAAACTGAGTTAACGGAGTTAAAATTTTTAACTGAGTTAAAAAAAATAGGATTAATCACCTGAGTTTGAGTATACCCACTTTGAATTGGATTACAACAGCATATTTAAGTGGTTTATTATTGTATTGCGCCAAGACAACTTTGCTTCATTGGGACATATACATGGGTTGCGTATGACAAAATTGTGTTAAGGAACATACATCATTTCAATATGTTCATGGAAAAGAGTGGAAAATTCCGTCGGTTAACCACTTTTCCAATCATGCGTGTCCGAATGACGTAATTCCAAAGTTATTTAGTTTCAAGTTGATGCATTTAAGGCGTATTGTCGCTCAAAGGAAGCTGCCCAGCCAACTCCTATTCCTTTTATTTAATTTTAGTTTATTTTATTTTAACTCGGCTTTAATCAAACCTTCCTGCAGTGTGCTCTGACTAAATAAAGATAAATCATAGTTCACTCAGCTCTTTATTCGCGAGACATCGTTGAGTGTCGTGGGACTCCATTTTGTCATACTGGAGCGCTTGGTACCTGAGCACCCCGCACACAACTTTTC
Organism: Idiotropiscis lumnitzeri; assembly: GCF_059441095.1. Taxonomy (NCBI): domain Eukaryota; kingdom Metazoa; phylum Chordata; class Actinopteri; order Syngnathiformes; family Syngnathidae; genus Idiotropiscis; species Idiotropiscis lumnitzeri. The sequence continues at coordinate 1,855,644 of NC_142412.1, forward strand.
AATTACACAATTACACTTTTACATTTGCATAACTTCACCACAAAGATATTTCGTTGAAAAACTGGTACAAAGGATCGTAAACACTTGTTATATAGAAATGGTTAGGAAGCCTTTCTACACTATATAAAGGTGGAAATTTACGGGGGTGCCAAGCGGCCCCACCACACGGCACTTCCTATGACTCGGGTCCGAATTGGCCAGTGTCCCGAGCAGGTTGCAAAGAATTAATCTTGTAATACATGTCAGTGTAGACATTCAGAACTAGATGTGGATTCTTATAAAGCATCTGCTTACTTGTCCATGAACAATGACATCCAAACGGATGCCATAGGCCTTGATGAGTGTCCGAGACTCTATCCCGTTCTTTTGGTGATATTTGGCAAATCTAGTGATGACTGTAGAAAGGCGGAAATTTACATTTGAAACGTTTGGTTTAGCTGCTCATTGCACTGATTTCACTGCTATTTATTATTACACTGAAAAAGGCGTTCATTGGAAAGTGAAGGTGCTCCTCTACGGCTTAACTGCCACGCACGCCGGCCGATTATGAGGTTCTAAATATGAACGACAACTCGTAAAACTTTACACACACATCAGGCCGAGCAAATTTATCAATATTTTTTTACACACATTATTTTTACTTGACGTTTTTTCCTCTATTTTTTAACATTGTTTCATTTTTTATTATTAGGGAATGTTTCAGGGGTCACCTGTTCTTTCCGCCTCCGTTCCAGTGAGACACGTCAATTAATGAGGTTAATTGTGCATTACCAGGTGCCAGGATGGCCTTTGAGGGTACTTTGGAGTCACGCAGGGAGGCTTTCTGGCAACTGGTAATCCTCTCATGACTGTGTCAAAACTTCAACACCTTAGGAAGCCGGACAAAGATTGAGCTGGCATGCATCACTGTCCGTCCCATTGAAAGTACCAAGCAAGAACAAAGCAAACACAGTCAAGTCCTTCATGAGATATTGCAACAATGCTTGGTACTTTCAATGGGCTCTGTCTGAGGTGGGATTCGAACCCACGCCTCCTGGGGAGACTGCGACCTGAACGCAACACCTTAGACCGCTCCGCCATCCTGGCAACTGGTAATTCTCTCTTGACTGTGTTTGCTTTTTTCTTGCAATTTGGCAAAACACTATATTTAATGACTATCATAATGAGCGAGTCTAATTCTGTTTCCGCGATGCCATGATCCCCCCAAAAAAATTTCGTTTTACTGCTTTATCTCAGCTCATTGTCCTGGGAAATTCCCTTTGGTGTTTTAACTCTCACTCCTGAAGTTGATACTAAGCATTTGAATGGGATGTCATATAAAATGGACTTAAGCATTCGTGCCAACAATGTTTTGAAAATGAAGCGTGTTTTGTATTTAAATACAACTTGTAAATGCACGTTAAGCGCTGTTCTGCACATTAATTGCTGTTCTTCTATTATAACATTTGAAACATCGAGAGAAGCCGCAATCAAAATCACAATTATATTTAGATTCATCATCCAGAAAGTGACCTCCATCAAAGGTCCAGCTCGCAAACTTCAAACGCCTCCTTTTAATGAGGAAAAAATAACAAGCCAAGCTCCAAGATTTTTGTGAGCCGTGTTTGTTTAAATGTGATTGGAACCCGCGACAGTTTAGAAGACTGTAAACCTCACTCCCGTCTCGACACCGCGAAAACTGAAAATCCGCGAAGTAGCGGTGCACCTTCAAAAATGCTTAAAAAAAATAGAAATTTCCACCTTTATATAGAGTAAAAAGACATCCTGAAGCCTGGGCAGCCATTAATTTGATTGTCCAATATTTCCCTTGCACAATAAAGGCCAAGCAGAGTGATCCGAAATCGCACTTTTGAAAAATATCCTCACGTGAAAAAATTTTCTTTAAGATTACAGAGTCTGATTCAAAAATTTGTTTTTATTTTAATTTTCACGTACTGCACGGTGCCCTTTTGACAATTTTCTTACGGTCACTATTCAATAAAAAACATGGCACTACATTTTTTTATACAGTTTTTTTTTATTATATTTATGTGTTTTACTGATCTCTCAGGTTTCAATGAATGGCTCAAAAGTGAAGTGCAAACGCCGGTAGCTCACCTTACCCGCACACAAGGACAATATAATGTAGGCGTGAACCCATTAAAAAAAAAAAAAACGCTTAAAAAAAAAAAAAATCGGATCAAATGATGAATCTTAGACAGATGTTTGTAAAATAATCTGTATTATTATATAATTGTCAGTATTATTTTGTAATTATGCAGTTCTAATAAAATAGTAATAAACTAGGTGATTAAAAAAAAAATATCCCGAATAATAAAATGTATGTGAAATATTCTTAGCTTCAAACGAAATTTGCTATGTTCAAACAGAGTGGGGAGCTTTATTATCAAACCAGATTTAACTCAGATATAATCCAGATTGTACATTTCCTACATTTAATTTGGCGTCGCCAACATAACTAAATTGTTGTGGTTGACCTTTGTTTGTTCTTATTTTAGCAGCTAAAACGAACGCCCCCCGCTGTCCGTTCACTCCGCCAAGATGCTGCTCCAGGTGGTAGAGAGGGAAAGTCGGTGCGCTCGGACTTGGGACTCTCATGGGAGCTTCACGGCTGTGCAAATGTGTGGCAAACACGCAGTATCATTTTAATGAGATCGACACAGTTAAGTCACGCCCTCATGGAACATCAGCTGATAAAGACGGGTCACAAGAGGACCCTGGTATCTTCACTAGATCTGGTAGAGCACTGCCGAGATTGCTCCCTTGATGAATTTTGATGAAATATGCTTCCAGTTTCAGCTGCGGAGATATCACCCTCACGGATTCTACAATCTTGAGATACATTGAAAAATAAAGTGTATTTGAAATATACATCTGTCCAGGTTGTTCTGCCACCGTTGGTATTGGTTCGGGCTCATTGTCATTGACGTCTTCCAGTACCAGGCTGACGGTGGCAGTGGTCGTGGTGGCTGAAGCGGAAAGGTAGCGACGCTCCAAGAAGCATTGGGAGGGGTGCTCACAATGATTAATCTGGAGAGGACCTTCCCTTGGACGTAGACCCGTGCCGTGGGTTTAGGAACATATTCAGAAGCCAAAAATGAAGCCTACGGACCAGGTGGGGAGCCCGCAACCGCAGCGGTGCAGACACGTCAGGATTTGGGAAATAAAGGACATGGGATGTTTTTTTTTTGGGTCAGTTCCTCCACCTGTGACCTTCACGATAGCGTCTCTCATCCCACACACAAAACATTTGAGCTCATTCTGCTGTTTGAACCCACACATACAAGTGAATTACACAGGGTCACTCAAGGTCACGGTCATGTACTGAAAAGATGTCGGATGTGGTTTTCCCTTTTGCAGTGGTCAGTGATTGCTGATTTGTAATGTTCATGTTGTGCTTGAGTCCTCAGGAAATTCAACCTGGACAGGAAGCTGCTGCTGGCCTTCTACCACTCGTCCATCGAGAGCCTGCTGACGTACTGTGTCTCCACCTGGTACAGCGGCTGCACTGAGGCGGACAGAGTGAGGCTCCAGAGGACAGTCAAAACAGCGCAAAGGATTATTGGCTGCCCTCTCCCCCCACTGTCGGACATCTACACCGCCCGGTGCCTCAGAAGGGCTCTCAACATCGTCAATGACAATACCCACCCAAACTCACACCTGTTCGACCTGTTGCCCTCTGGCAGGCGCTACAGATGCATCAAATCAAGGACCAATAGACTGAGAAACAGTTTCTTTCCGAGAGCCATCTCCTTACTGAACTCTCACACACACACGAGACCACCCTAACCTCGCAAAACAGCATTGTGATGTGTTTCTATATGCCCTATTCAGTACTGAATTCCATTGCACTGTCTTCTTTATTTATCTAATTTATATATTTGTCTGTATTATTGTTGTACTGCACTGGAGAGGGGAGCCCTCTAATCTCGTTGCACACTTGAGTACAATGACAATAAAGGGATTTCTATTCTATTCTATTCTTTTACTGCTCTGATTTTTTCATTTTTTTGACAGGTAAGTCACACCCTCATGGAACATCAGCTGATAAAGACGGGTCTCAAGACACCATCATGCGACACTCTGAAGAAGGCGAAAGACTCGCCGAAACATGTCAGGTTATATATAGAGAGAGAGAGAGAGAGAGAGAGAGAGAGAGTGAGCGACGTGCTGATGCACAGACCCAAGTCTTTATTTTGCCTCTGCAACTCCTCGTTGATGAGACATTGCTTCTCCGGCGGTGTAGATGTCCGACAGCGAGGGGAGAGGGCAGCCAATAATCCTTTGCGCTGTTTTGACTGTCCTCTGGAGCCTCACTCTGTCCGCCTCATTGGTATCTGGTGCGCAATGTGTGGGTATCGTAATAATAATAATATATTCCCTTTATTAGTCCCACAATGGGGAAATTCCGGCCGGGCGCGGCGGGGCGTTGGCCTCGGCCGCGTTTTTTTTTAAAGCGTATCCATTATGAATGAGATAAACCCCCCCCCCCTCAGCCGGAGAGTAGTACATTGAAGCCATTCGGCCGTCAAGGACGTTCTTATCAGTGTTGTGATGTCATCACATGTCCAGGTGTGACCTGTTTCCGTACAACAGTTTAAAAGACATAAACAGCAGTAGTCATCAATATCCCCGAATCGCATCACAAGGTAAAAAGTCCTGACTGTCATGTACTGTCTTGGTTGTTTTTGGTTTAAGATTTAGTTTCATCTTTTTTCCTTGTTTGGTGGGTCTCATCAAGTTTATTGTGTCCACCTGTGTTCGTTTACCCAAGCCCCAATCAGCTCCTTCCAACACTTTGTGTCTTGTCCAGGTGCTCCTCGTTGTCTCGTTAATTTGTTTGTATTTAGTTCCCTGTTCACGTTTAGTTCTTGTCAGTGCATTGTCCCTCTCGATGTCAGTGTCCATGTAAGAGTCTATGTCAGTTATCCTTCTGCCCTTGCCAAGTTAAGTTGTACTAGTGTTGTTTGTTACTACATGGGCTCAGGCCGTCCCCGCGATAAACCAGGTCGCAGTCTATTTATGAAGACGTGAAGAAAAAAAACGAAAAAAAATTGGCAGCGTCATTGTATACCTTAAGTACACATTGCTCAACTTGATCAAATGGCTGCTGCGAGACTCTGGCTACCGTGCAGGAACACCAACTCAAGCAAACACACCTTGTTTGTGCGGCCCAGGGGCCGACTTCCTGTAAAACCTAGCTCATTGCTCCAAGAGACTTTTTTGTAGGTCTTGGTCTTATACATACAGTGACACTTTGTTATTCAAATTATCACGTGTTCCCCCCCCAAAAACGAAGTAGAAATATCAATCGAACACTTTTTATGCTTTCACTGGTTGAAGTGGACAAGATTAGTAATTAGCATTTGCATTTTGGTGCCAATCGGTCGCCGAATTAGACAACAGAACTGAAAATTCGAGCAATGTTACCTTGCTTGCCTCCCTGCTGTGACGTAGATGGTCGCGCACCAGAGTACTCGAGACGGCAGAGGCAACACATCTATTCGGAGGTAAATATTGGACCAAAATAAACACGGGATTCCGTGAAGCCTAAAAACATGAAGCACAAGCAGGTTGGCCGTCTCTAGGGCAGATGGAAGCTTAGGCAAGGCGACGAAGTGAGAGCAGTCCACCTTAAGGCAAGGACAAATATTCGAGGGCCTAAATTTCCAATGATTATTTTTTATTTTTATTTATTTCTTTCTTTATTTATTTATTTATGATCGGGAGCCTGGAGCCAGGGACCTCTTTTGTGTTTGATGTCCGAAAGACTTTCGTATTGTGACATGCTCAAGGCCTAAACACTCATCCGAGCACACTGCGATCAAAAATAAGTTGGCAGCCGTCTTCAGGGCCTGAATATCCTCAAATGCGACGTTTCGCGCGGTTCGGACCGTACCAGAGCTCCGGAGATGCTCAGCTCAGATTTCAAAATTGACAAACAGATCAGCACACATGACATTTGCTCTCCATCACTTATCTCGGAAGCATAAAAACAGAAACACGCAACACAACACACACTCGATTCGGCACGTCTCGGCCTTTATAGGTAGATCGCCACACATGCCAAATTGTGGCCGCACTCCCTTGTCCACCCACAATACCCTAAGGTATTGTATGGTAGGCTGGGAGGTGGAATTTTGCTGGGCCTACACCCTTATGCTATTCAGTTGATTTGGGGTGATAGTTTTAGCTTTGATGTAACACTGTGGCCGCAAATCGTTTGTTGATTAGTGGTGTCCTAAGCCGCATGGCAAGCAGGCGATTAAATATTTTAACTCAGTTAACTCAGTTGTATTTACTTAAAAAAATTATTCGCATATCTTGCGGTCTAAGGCGTTGCGTGAAAATATGTATATATGTATATATATATATATATATATAAATATATGGCCCCGGCCTATTATTTCCAATTTCTCCAGGAGAAAGTTAATCTAATGAGCATTATCGGCAGCTAATGGGAATTATAATTAGTCAGATGCATCAGATTATCTGCACGTAATTAGCTGTGTCTGTCAGCTCCAAGGTCGTACATTGGTCCGCATGGCCTGACTTTTTTTTTTTTTTTTTCTGTTTGCGTTGCGTGTGGCAGCTTTTTCGTGTTTGCCTTCATAAGATGATCGTTTGACGACTCGGACTCATTTCCAGCATTGGCCGTGATGACGATTGTGAATATCGCAAACATATGAACCTCCGCTCCTCCGCCGTCATAGACGAGCGCCCTTTGGATGGAGAACGGGAGCGCGTTTGGCACAAGCTGATGTGTTTGCCGACCAGTCAAAGTCTCTGATCTGATCCCGCATTTCGCCCAAAGTCAGACGGGAAAATTGTTTCGTTTCAAAGCTATTAAGAGATTTTCATTTCATATTATTACAAAATGTTAAATGAGGCCATATAGAACAGCAATTTTTGCAACCTTTTAAAAGGCATTTTAAAATATCCCAATTGAGTAAATAATTTTGAATAGTAATATATGCTCAAAACATATATCTTCATCGTCATCATCATTATCGTTGTGTTCTTTCATTTTCTTTAGTCTCAGTTTCAGCCATTTTGCTGGCAGCGAGAGTGGGAGGGAACGAGGGATGGTGTAGGACTGAGAGTCGCCTGGTGGCCGAGAGCGTGCGTGACTGGCGATCAGTCCGGGATTCAAACCCACAAAGACTGAAAACCACACTCTTTCGTACAAAAGATAAAAGATAAAAAAGATAAAGATGTGGGAATTTCCTCCTTATTTCTTCTAAGTCCCCTTTCATGACCCAGTCGACACTCCAGGAAAGCCTCGCCAGCACCCAAACAGAACTCGCCAAAACGCAGGCTTCGCTCGCCCAGACCAGCCAAGAAAAAAATACAATATATATATATATATATATATATATATATATATACGGGGAGAGAGAGAGTGAAATTCATGTTATAACAAAAAAAACAAATTATTATTAAAACGTATTATTTTTTTATTCCCCAGCCATTCTTTTTGTATTTATTTAATTACTCCGACTATGCGTGCAGTGTCTGAATTCAAGTCATTCATAAAGCACATAATTATTTATTTGGGACAGAAAACATTCATCAGAAAAAAGGGTTCAATGCATTCATCAAGAAAATACAGAAATTCCGGAGATTGTCATCCTCTGACTGCCGGTGCAGAGCAGCAGGCAAGGCACAACAGAGAGTACACCGAATTGCCATTTTTAAGGTGCTGATGTACATAGCTTCCTTGTCACAACCAATGTAAATTTCCACCTTTATATAGTGTAAAAAGACATCCTGAAGCCTGGGCAGTTTAAGCAGCCCCCTTTTCAATGTGTGTTCACTGTGATAGGTCACGTCTGCGTGCAGCCAGGTTTCCGTGACGACGATCACACTGCTACCGCGCACAACGGCAGAAACTTGTGTCTTCAATGACGGCGTAATTAACTACTCAGCTGACTTGTATCTAAATCCAATAATCTCACCTCATAATCAGCTTTGTTTTATTGCCGAACAGTGCAACGGAGGAGCTTCCATTAGGGCAAACTTAGGGGCCGCTTGGCACCGGCGACGCTCCGAAAGAGAAAGACGTCAACCTAAAAAGTTTACCTATGATGACCACTGTGGCATTTACTTATTTGTACAAATGCATCTTTCGTAATACGCCGGCCGTCTAACCGCCACGCGGTAACGCGGCCTCTACGGACCGAGCACATACCGAGGCCCAGCCGACTTCCTCACCGATTTCCCCCTCGTTCAACGTCTTTCGTCCCGCTCTTCAGCCTTTAGCGAAGGTAGAAATTTACATTGGAAACGTTTGGTGCAGTGCAGTTTATTGAGGAATAATGCTGTTGTCCATCCATTTTTCTGAATATATATATATATATATATATATATATATTACATTACGATGTGCAACAACTAATTATCTGACTATCATTGCTTCCTATTGTTTTAAAAATACATTTCCAACCAACTTGGATTACATGGTGTGATTGGCAATAAAAGAATGCTTTCACTGCATCAAGGTAAAATGGGTTGTGCAACATTAAACTTTCAATTCTACTGAATAAAACTATTCTTGACTATATCATGTCAATTTTTATTTTATTTTTTTTTTGTTAAAAGCCGAGAGAAACAAACTAAAACAGACACCTCCATTGTTGGGGTATGAACTCAGAACTAAAACATTTTGAGAACAGGTGGTATACGAACAAATAAATCTAGGCCAACAATTACAAGGTCCCGCTGATTCCAATTCTAAATGTAGAAACATCAGCACAACAACAGTCGCGTTCCTGCAATCAGTGTTCGCTTCTCGTTCTCACTTGTGAGAGAGTTCCCACGGAGAATAATCAGACTCTGCGGCACCGTAATAGCCCGGCCCACAGGTCTATGCTGCAGCAGCTGCAGGCCCTGCAGGCTTTGCTGTCCGGAAAGGTGTCCAAGTCATGCCGTGTGGTGGGCACGCAGACGTCATCCTGCCTAATGGTACGATGCAAGCTCGTTGTATTCTTCACTTAGTAATTGTAATGACCCTAGATAATGTTCAATTGGATAGCGATACATATTTAACGTTGCATTGGACTGGTCGAATTAACGCACTCATTGATTTCCCCTTTTGAAGGTACAGTGGATATCGTAAGTCTACACACCCCTGTTCAAATGCCAGGTTCTTACAAGAAAATTGTTCACCATTAATGCGACCTATAACCTTTATTAAATCTAAACTCCCGGCGAAGTAAAATGGGAGTCAGCATTTAAATGGCTCCAGAGGAAGCCCGAAGGTTTTGTTCAAACACTGACCGGGAGCACATTTTGCCACATATACATTTTGTGGTTCGATGCAACCAAGCTATAATTCCGCAAGATATGTTTTGGCACAAATACAACACTGCTCGTCACTAAATGATCGTCAGATGGTACTGGGGCTTTAGTCAAGGTGATAGGAATTCTGAACTGTTTGAAATAGCTGTCAGTGTTACCGCAAAACCTTCAGCCTTCTGCTGAATAGCAAAATGAAAATGCCAGAAGCACTTTAAACCAACGTAGAGGTTTTAGGTCACATTAATTTTGGAAGAAGTTTTGAAATAATTTGTCTTGCCGTCAGCTATTTAACATCACAAAAAAAGTAATTTCAACAAGGGTGTGTGGTTATTTAATATCCATTGCAGTGTTTTCTTTTAAAAACTATAAATGATTTTCTTTGGCTTCATAAAATTGAATGTGAATGTGATATGTGCACCTCAAAAAACAAAATGATTTTTTTTTTTTTTTTTTTTAGAAAGTCGCAGCAACTTGCATGCAAACTTTGGTTAAATAATAAGATGCATGCATAGAGATTTTTTTTTTTCTAAAAACATTCCTTTTTTGTTTTTCTGTTTTTCTTTGCAGCTGTGAAGTCCCGACAAAGAGCACAATTGCTACGAGACATAACACAACATTGGATTGAAATTAATTGGAGGGTCTCATCAAAAAAAAAAAAAAGGCGCTACCATGAAGGTACTCATGTGGTTTGGAACATTTCCTGAACAGTATGCATCTCTGTTTATATTGTAGATGTTTTTCCGTCGTTGTTATTATTATTATTATTATTATTGTTGTGTCATTTACAAATAGCTGGCAGACCAATGCATAAAAAAATGGCAGATTACTTTTGTTTGCTGTCCAGCCTTGTGAAACTTGTACAGATGATTAAAAAAAGTTTGTATTAAAAGATTCCTCGTATTCATTATTAGCCACTTTGAGTTGAGAGACGTTGCAAACATTCTGTAATATTGTCAGACACTGACAGAAACACAGTGAGTAACCACAACATAGAATTTCACAGAGCTGTGTGGGTGGGTGGGTTTTTTTCTCATTTCAACCTATAGGGGAGTAAAAAAAAAAAAGTTGCGGTAAACGTGTGCCTTTGTTATAAAATGAATTTCACTCTCTCTCTCCCCGTATATATATATATATATATATATTTATTATATATATTGTATATTTTTTTTAAGCATTTTTGAAGGTGCGCCGCTACTTCGCGGATTTTCAGTTTTCGCGGGTGGTCTCGGTCCCCATTAACCGCGATAACCGAGGGTTCACTGTACTCCATAAAATTTACTTGTTAAAACAGTGCCTTTTAACACGGCAACAACTTTGCTCATTAAAACATAAGAGACTCAAGAGAAGAAAAAAAAGTTACCATCAGGTCAGTTTCTTTATTAATATAGCCTTTGGGGTTTTCATGGTTTAGAATTAAGAAGAGAAATTCTTGGACTATATACATCCAAATGCTAAAATTCTGTGGGTTTTTTTTCCTAGCATGGCAACACTATCAGACATGTTTCAGCTGGAGATTGCAACAGTTCACAGCATCATCAGCAAAATGATAATCAACGAGGAGCTCATGGTAACGTTACATAGCCTCTACTGACATGGATGCCTCCATTTAAAAAAAAATAAAAAAATTTTTTAATTGAATTATTTCCTGTATCATTTGCCTGCTGTCAGGCCTCTCTGGACCAGCCCACGCAAACTGTGGTGATGCACCGCACGGAGCCCACCTCCCTGCAGAACATGGCGCTGCAGCTGGCCGAGAAACTTGGCAGCTTGGTGGACCACCATTTCTAAAATAGAGAAAAACTGTAAACTCTCAAACTCTGGTCCTCAAGCGCTGCTTTCATGCATGTTTTACATTTTCTGGGGAAAAAAATTCATTTACGTAAAATATCCATGATGAGGTTATCACAAATGTAATCTGACAAAGCACCCCCTTCATCCTTTCTTGGACTTGTCTGTGTGTGTGTGTTGTCCCCGGGCTACCTATTGTTGTGACAGGTGCTCCACTTATAGAGTGTAAAAAGGATTTTTAACAAAACTGGCCTAATTCAACTAAGATACACCAAAATATTTTTTTAGAGTTCAAATATTTGGGAAAACGGTCATGCTCTGTCTTATTTTTGATCGCAGTGGTAGCGCCACCAACTGGTTAAAACAAATACAAATTATTTTCGTTGATGTTTTTCTCCGGGCAGGTTAACAAAATCTACCTTATATTTGCTCGGATGAGTGTTTAAGCCTTGAGGATGTCACAATAAAGTGCTAGTCAAGTGCGTTGGCTGCCAGAATGGCCGAGTGGTCTAAGGCGCCGCGTTCCGGACCCAGTCGCCCAGGCGTGTATGTGTGTGCATGCGATCACACGTGCGTTGCAATCGGGCCAAACAAGCACTTGACAGCAGCAGTCACATCCGTCAAGGGAATGACGCACCTCGGTGCCATCTCGGGGCTGGACACATTAAAAAAAGGACATGAGGTGCAACATTGCGAAGCGCCACTGCGAAACAAAGCACCGCCCTTTTGTGCACAGTTAGTTTGAGGTGAGCGCACGCAAAAACATCGAAGATCAAAGAGAGCGATTACAACAGTCTGAGTTGAAATATACTTTTATATTTTTTCCACATTAATTCTAAGATTTTACACCTTATGATGGATTCCATTTTCCCTTGCCCCTTTATGGAGCCAGGCCTTTATTTATTTATTTTTTTTTTAATTGAAGCGCAGGATGACTTGCTGTTTAAATATTGGAATGATTATTGTTTTTATTTTCTATTAACTGTTTTAATGTACTAACAACACAAAACAAGTGGTCACTTCAAAATTTGATGTGGCATTAGGGCCCGAGCAAGTGACCGCTGCGAGGTCCCTATTGTTTTTGTAGTTTTTCGTGAGCAATGGGAATTCAGTTATATTCAATCGTGATAGAAAAATAGTGTTCCAGACAGAGGATCAAGCGTGCATACGAACATTGCCATGCATAGGATTGAGAGACATTTTTTGGATAACACAAAGGTAGAATGTAGAGTCTGTGAGAAATAAAACAAGGAAAACATTCTATGCGCTGTGTCGATATAAAGGCGAGGCAGTTTCCAATTGTCAACATAAGCGACAGTTTGGTCAAAGACACAGCGCCAGCAGACAATGAATTTTCTAGCATCGGGGACGTCTGCGTGCAGCCAGATCCTGGAGCCTATCCCCGCTGTCTTCGATCGATCAATGACTTTCCAGGCTTCGCTTCTCACCAAAGCATGCAGCCCCATTGAAAGTATCAAGCAAGAACAAAGCAAATCATGGACAGATACTGCCATCTACGGCGATTTTTTCAGCGACCGCGGCGAGGTCCCTATTATCGTCGAAGCTAAGCTCTACCTCCAGCTTTGTTGGTCGCAGTAATCTATATTTTGCGTCTTTTTCCCATTTAGCTTCATTCTGTGTTTTTACACTATATAAAGGTGGAAATTTACATTGGAAACGTTTAGTTTGAAAAAACTGCATGAGATTATGATTAATTTTTGCTGGCGCAGGTGGTTGTTTGACCATATTTAACTTTCTTGCAATTTTTCTCAATTCCACAAATTTCTGTTCAGTGTATACATACAGTGAACCCTCGCTACTTCGCGGTTCACCTTTCGCAGCGGTCTTAAAAAATGCTTGTACAGTGCGACCGCGGCGAGGTCCCTATTGTTTTTGTAGAAAATATTATTACTTTTATTATTATTATTATTATTATTATTAGGGCCTGAGCAAACGCGGCGGCCGGGGGAATTTCCTCCTTATTTCTTCTAAGTCCCCTTTCCAGCGGGGAACATTCAAACATTGTATCCGACCGAACGGCATTAACAGAATTGTAACTTGGGAACTAAAATGTCTCTGTGTAACCAGCTTCTTTATAAACGAATAAAGGAAATATTTATTACCAAAAATTCAGATTCGAAAAGCAGTACATACGAAGTTTCCATCAGATGATGCCTACGATAGAACGCAACGCCTTAGACCGCTCTGCCGCCCCTACCAATATGGATTTGTTTTTAGGGCGAAAATAATTGTGGTCACACACTTTGGCGACAGCCTCGCGCTCCGCTCGTGCCCGGGCAGAAGAGGTGCTCCAATTTGGCTTAACTGTGAGAGGTCACTGCTCGGGCCCTAATAATAATAATAATAATAATTTCCCTTCTGCTTCTCCGTGTCAAAGGTCGTTCAGGTCGCAGTCTCCCGGGCACGGGCGGTGCCAAGCGGCCCCTAAGTTTAATGGAATGGAAGCAGCTGCACTCTAGCAGGAGCAGCTGTCAGCCACAACTCTCACTCAACGCAACGTGGTGGCTTTGGAGTCGTTATAAAATTTACAAAAAGCGAGGTGAAACACTCAACCAGGGCTGCTTTTTCGAACCCACCTTGAGATCCGTTCCCACTCAGTGGCAGTGCGAGCATTGGAAGTTGCGTTTCATTGGAGTGCGACCAAAACAGGTTCACTGTATTTTTTTCATTATCGAATTTTATTTTTTTCTATTCAAGTTTTGAGTTCATTTTCGCGGGTTCAGTGCTTCGCGGGTATAAAAAATATTCGGGGGCATTGTAGTTTCGCCGAGCGGCACGACGGGGCGCTGGAGCGGAAGATGTGTCCACCTTGGGATGGGTGACATATTGGGGGTTTCAAATCTTTGACCAGGGTGGCCGCGCCTTTATTTAATCTGGCCTGCCGAGTCTTGTGAATGTTCTCCAACAATACCTGGTAATGCTCTCTTTACTGTGTTTCCTTTGTTCTTGCTTGGTACTTTCAATGGGCTCTGTCTGAGGTGGGATTCGTCTGTTGGTCAGAAAGTCCTTAATCCAGATGTGTGTGAGGGCAGGGAGGCCGAGAGTGTCCAGTTTGGTCTCAATGGGGTAGAGGTCTGGGAATTTAAAGGGCCGTTTGAAAGACCTTGCTTCTGTGTCGGGTCATTAATTTGATTGTCCAGTATTTCCTTCATGAGATATTGCAACACTTAGAAAAAGTGTACAGCGCCAGCAGCCATAGCGAACAAGAAAGGAATCAAAGCCGATCCCCGATGTAGTCCAACCTCCACCAAAAATACTATAAGGTCATGGTGGATGACTTCTTGAGTACTGATTAATGTGAAGGACTACCGGAGCTTCCATTTGGGCAAACTTAGGGGCCGCTTGGCACCGCCTTATTCACGCTCTAATTTAAACTTTACATTTTTATTTACAATTTCAATTAAATGATTAAGACGTAAGCAAATGCGCTTTTATTGATATTTACAAACCATGCTCAGATGAGTATTGCATAATTGAACAAGGAACTGGCCTCAATTTCACTATTTAACACAAATTTAAGTCACGTTTGAAAAATCGAGGCTGTCAGTTATGAATGAATAAATAAATAAATGAAGAATGCCACCTTTCATTTCACAGGGCACACAGGACGGCGTACCAGCAGGTAAAAGTCGAAGTAATTAAATAAATACAAAAAGAAGTAATTGAATAAATACAAAAATAATGGCTGGGGAATAAAAAAATGATATATCTGCATGATTTTCCGGTTGCAAACGTTTGGTTTAGCTGTTATAAAAGTTTGGTTTTTTAGTGCTGTAAATGCATTTTCAGCTCGCGCTGTACACATTTGCAATGAGAGGCATTATCTCATAAGGGAAATATTGGGCAGTCACATTTATAGAGTGTAAAAATGCATCCTGAAGCCTGGGAAGTCATTAATTTGATTGTCCAGTATTTCCCTGATGAGATAATGCCTCACATAACAAATGTGTACAGTGCGAGCTGAAAATGCATTTTCAGCACTAAAAAAACAAACTTGTAATTGTTGAAATGGGCCATCCCATCTGTTTTGCGAATTTGCCACCAGGCAGTCGTATGGTGTAGAGTGTTTATTGCGATTGGGCCATTCTTTGTCACGGTTGTGAACAAGTACAGAAAGGGCATCAAAATGGAAAATATAACATGAACAAGGTTTATTCATTACGTTTAACGGGCCGCATGTCCTCCCCATCACGACACCACTGAGGGACTTAACTATGCGTACCCTGAATGTAATCCGCCATTACCAGTTGCCAGGATGGCGGAGTGGTCTAAGGCGTTGCGTTCAGGTCGCAGTCTCCCCACACCATCATGTGACACT
The DNA here is from genome assembly GCF_059441095.1 of Idiotropiscis lumnitzeri. Lineage (NCBI taxonomy): Eukaryota > Metazoa > Chordata > Actinopteri > Syngnathiformes > Syngnathidae > Idiotropiscis > Idiotropiscis lumnitzeri. The sequence goes on from NC_142412.1 coordinate 1,871,071, forward strand.
CTGAAGAAGGCGAAAGACTTTCGTATTGTGACATCCTCAAGGCCTAAACACTCATCCGAGCAAATATAAGGTAGATTTTGTTAACCTGCCCGGAGAAAAACATCAACGAAAATAACCCCTAAATCTGTCTTCCAGAAAAAACAACAGTTAATTCTGTACTATCCGAGCAGATATAATCAACTACACTTGTACTCTCTATAATCAGATGTGGTTTTGATAACAATGAACACTTAAGAGGTTTTGTGAGGGGGCATTTTTTCTCAAGTCTTTATGGTGTCGTTCCTGTCACAAGAGTGACATTTATTTCCTTGAGAACATCCTTGCGATCTATCCATCCATTTTCTGAAGCACTTGGTTGTATTCTTTTTTCAAATTTGACAATATTGCCGGAGGAGGAGGGCATGCTCGCGTCACAGTTAAGCCGAAGAGTGTGACACACGCCCGCCCTCCTCCTCCGGAGCTTCCATTCGGGCAAACTCCGCAGGAGGCGTGGGTTCGAATCCCGCCTCAGACAGAGCCCATTGAAAGTACCAAGCAAGAACAAAGCAAACACAGTCAAGAGAGCATTACCAGTTGCCAGGATGCGATAAAGTTTCGACATGGTCACAATCGTCGTGGATAAAAAAGGGGGGAAAAAAATGTAATGATCGATTGAAGCAACGTGGTGTAATATTTAGCCCAGCGGGAGGGAGGGAGCAAAGCACGTGATTCTGGTTATTTATTTATTTATTTTTCCACGTCTAAGATCCAAATTCCCTTAACAGGTCCAAAACGACTAAAAATACATCTTTGTGCCCGTCCACAAAAATGAGTTTGACACCCCTGACCTAGGCCCAACCCCTAACCTTAATCCTAACCCTCACCCTAACTCCCTAAAAAGTGACCCTTGACACTTTGCACCTCTCACAAGTCAGTCAAGATAGAACGAATGAATCCAAATTGCTAGAAAATACAAATCCAAAGAAAGCGGGAAGAAAATAACAGAAGCTAGGCTAACTGTTAGCTTATGTGGTCATGAGCGACGGCGTGGTTTCAAACTATTCCCCGAATCGGTACTTTCTGATTTTTTACGATGGGTTGAAAAGACTCAAATTAAAGCAAGCCCGAATGGGCAAACACAACTGTCCAGAATATGCTGAGTCTCTCAAAAGCTACCGCCAAAGGACACTGTTGCTATATTTAAAGCAAATCGGGCCTGGAGTTGTGAAATTTCAAATCCATGCATGTATGATCGGTCCACGTGTACTCTGAGTACGTCTTTGTTAATTCCGATAGGTGACACAAACTTTTTCCTGAGTTTTTGTTTGGTTTGATGGGTCAATTGAGCAAATTTGCACCTGCGTGCCTGCATCCGTTTAGGCTTGTGATCTTCTACAGCTTTTCTCCGTCATTTTTAATGTCCGCTTTCCACTGTCTTGTTCCTCCACCTCACCAGCGTGCTGCTGTTTCAGGACAGCACCCACTGCATCCTGCACGCTCCGGGACGCTGCGTACCTCACATCATTGGTACCCTCACGGGCCGCATCCCCACGGAGAACTTGGCAGTCTCATCGGGCATGGCGAAAAATTTGATATTTTAACGTCTAATATGAACAGGAAGTGAGTTATGAATTTTTGAAAGTCCGACTTTTGCCCTTTTTTGCATGTTTACAGGGGTCATTCTTTTGTTCCAGCCAGAGTTCTGTGAAAAGTGTAATGTACACCAAAGCACTATTTCTGTGCATTACATAGACGACAAGTGGCGACTGCGCACCTACCCCGAAGGTTATATGAATTTAAATTTTTCAAATTATGATTTTTAAATTATGGGGAATATGTTGCCATTGAGTTGCACCAAACTTTGGATCGGTGAAAATCGTAATTAAAAAAAATAAATAAACACGTTCTTGGGGTGACCTTGACCTCCTAAAATTTGTCTCAGTAGTGCCCCAATTCAGCCCCGAAGCCAGTCGGAATGTCTATCAAGAAAAATAAAACACCAACAAATTCTCAAGGGGCTATGACCCTAAAAACACAGGCGAAGAGGAGAGTGGACGAAGAAGAGCACGTTCCCCCGGGCACGATTTGGGGCGACGTTTCGCGCGGTTCGTCCAGGAGCGGGGGACCCACTGATGCGGCCTATGTATGGCCACAAGATATCTGGAAAGAAAGATGGGTGACGCTTATCATGCAACTTTCACCTTGCAGGATTCAGTGGACATGCTTGAATAAAACACAATGTGTTTGTAACTACCACAATTTCGGTTGAAAACATTGATCACTAAATAGTATCGGTTTAAGGTTTTATGTTCGGGGACTCCAGACGCCACCTGCCCGCAGCGGTTTCATGGTGTTTGACCACACACATAACTCTAACGACTCGGCTCATCATTCCCGTTAAATAGCACCGACCTATGTCAGTGTCTTGATTTGACAGCGTCATATTTAGAACCTCATAATCAGCGTTGCTTAATAACTCTCCTGCACATGCTGCAGCAGTCATTAATTTGATTGTCCAATATTTGATCGGTCACCTGTGGTGTTGATCATGCTCTTGGGCGTTGCCGCAGGCAGATGGAGAAGAGAGAGTAGAGGGGGGGGGCCTAGCAACAGCACAGGAGTGCATAGATAATATCTGTTATTGTTTTTAAGGCTATAATGACATTTTCTGTCACATTTGTATATGTCACTGTACATTGTTAAGAAAATCGAAATTAAGATCCAAATTGCGATATCTGCCAAAAAAAAAAAATTGGACAGCCCTATTTTCGACTTGATGTTAGCGCATTGGAGCCTGGCTACTCTTATCGTTTCCTCACTCACCCGGTGAGGCGGGAAGGGCGAGCCCCCCGCGGACCGGGCGGCGCCCGCGGGAGACGGCCTCCCGGAGGCGGGCATGCTCGCGTCACAGTAAGCCGCAGAGGAGCACCTTCCCCGGGCACGGGCGGTGCCAAGCGGCCCCTAAGTTTGTTTAACCGAATGGAAGCTCCGGGGGTTCACTGTACTCCATAAAATTTACAAAAAGCGAGGTAGGGCCTGAGCAGCGACCGCTGCGAAGTCCCTATTGTTTTTGTAGAAATTATTATTATTATTATTTTTCCGATTGTTCGATCGCATTTTTGACCCCCGAAACATGCACAAAAACTCACCAAACTTGGCAGTCTCATCGGGCATGGCGAAAAATTTGATATTTTAACGTCTATTGCTTGGTACTTTCAATGGGCTCTGTCTGAGGCGGCGCGGCGGGGCGTTGGCCTCGGCCGCGTCGACCCGAGTCCGTACGGGCGAGCCCGGCCGCCCCCTCCAGTGCGGTGGGGGAGTGAAGGGTGTAAATATTAGATTTCTCACAACGACACGCCACAGCACTGTTTGTATAAATGCCCCACAAAATTACGCTCATCCCTAAAAGTAATATGTGTATATATATATATATATGTGTGTATATATATATATATATATATGATGTGTGTGTAAAGTTTCACGAGTTGTCGTTCATATTTAGAACCTCATAATCAGGCAAGATTATGGATAAGCGTGCGAGCGCGGTAAAAGCTGCTCCAACATAACACCGAGTTTTAGTGACGATAAAACGGGGACAGAAATTGCATGTCGCGACTATTTTGTAGTCAAAGGTGACCAGGGCGACTCGGAAAAGGCAGACGGGGCAGAAATTCGTCCTTGCACCTTAACTCTGCTAAAACAAAGGAGATTTTACGGCCAATGCTAACCGGTGCTGTCCGCCACATTTACGATTTTTAACGGGGGCTCAACATGTACAATCGGGTCGAGCTGTCGGGTGCGCCATTTTTTTTTTTTACCTTGCTGTCTAAGAATTATTTACAATCGGGCATGTTATTACACGTGGATATATAATATATGGGACAAGCTGTGACAGACAATGCAATAGAAAAAAAAAAAATCCATTACAACATTATTATTTTTTTATTCATATTCCAAACAACGCAATATTAATCAGAATGCCGATTGTTGTGACACATTTGTGACTGTGGTTATAGTTTCAGATTCTTGTTACGTATTTTTGGATTGAAGTATTTGCCACAATAAAGACAACATGTATAAAATGCAAAATTTTGAAAGGAATTCTCGCTTACGGCCATACTACCCTGAGAACGCCCGATCTCGTCCGATGTATATTTCCACCTTTATATAGTGTAAAAAGACATCCTGAAGCCTGGGCAGTAATGCCACCTTTCATTTCACTGTCATGATCCGTGACTGTCATGCCGCGCCTGGCGCGGCGACGTTCCATGGCCTGCCGCCGCTCCTCGCAACGCTCAGCTATAATATAACATCAATGTGACGATTATTATCATTTTTTTTATTGATTATGTTTGGCCAACAGAGACATCCTCAAGGCCTAAACACTCATCCGAGCAAATATTATTCTGGTAGTGATGGTGAAATACGTAAAGACCACCGGTTTAGTTTTGGATCAAAACAAGTTTTAATTTTTTTATTTGATAAAGCTTGGAAATTTTCCATTTAATGGATAGGAGTTGCATTAGTATCTACTTTTACTACAGAGTCTTTTTTAGAGCATGATTGAAGTCACCAGAGATAAGGAACAAGGCATTTGGGTTTTGATAACGAGCCCAAAGAAAAGTGTAGCTTATAATGATTGTTTGTTTTGCATAGGCTTTGTCCTCGGGGGAGCGTTTGGTGTTTTCACTGCAGGTATAGCGCGGATCCGATTCAGGCCAGATGGCGCCTGCGTTCACTCTGGCGCCGTCCTACAGGTACGATTGCACTTCACATGTAATGCAGATAATGTTTTGCACGGTGAACACGTGTCTTGGATAAAAACTATTTCCCTTATGAGATAATGCCTCTCATAGCAAATGTGTACAGCGCGAGCTGAAAATGCATTTACAGCACTAAACATCTAAAAAAAGAAACTTGAGTGAAACATATTTTGCAGTGTACTTATCATTGTTACATTTGGCATTTAAAAAATAAATAAAACAAAACCTATATTATGGTTCTCATACACAGCTTCGACAGTGTTGCTCCGCTGTGTGGCAGTTCATTAGTTGTATTGTGAACTTTTAAAGAATCTTTTTTTTTTTTTTTTGTGAATTGTAACTTTTTTAGAAACTGCTACAAGCCATGCTGAGAAGTAACAGCTGATTGTGTGTGTGCGTGTGTGTGTGCGCCCAAAGTGCAAGTGATGACAAAATGCATCCTGGCCCGGCACCTCTGTGTTTGCCAGTGGAGGTGTTAACAGAGGAAAGGCAGGTGTCAAGTGTGTGCGTGTGGCGCTAAAGGAGTCAAATTAATGACTTTCCAGGCTTCAGGATGCCTTTCTACACTATATAAAGGTGGAAATGTACATTGGAAACGTTTGGTTTAGCTGTTATAAAAGTTTACAGTCATCCGAGCATATATGAGGGCGACCTTGTTGAGTTGCACGGAGAAAAACATCCATTAGGTTTGTCTACGTGTTCCACTGTCAATAGCACACAAATGGAATTTTTGAAAGTCCAAATTAATGACTGCCCAGGCTTCAAAAAGTCACATGGTCAAATAGTCTTGCCGCGCGCAAGAGCCAGCCGGCCGAAGCATAACTGCCGCGTTTGTGGACACCCAGACGACATATATTCCCTAGAACGTCTCATCCTGCACGGTGCCCTTTTGACAAATCCAACGTTTCCAATGTAAATTTCCACCTTTATATAGTGTAAAAAGACATCCTGAAGCCTGGGCAAGGCGTCGCGACTCAGATAACGGATGGTTATTATATAAGTTCAGAACCAAAATACATTGGTTTTTTTTCTTCACCAGTCTGTGGAACCCCAGTCTGAGCTGGCCTACATAAGCGCTAAGCCTCATTAGCCACAGCCTCAAACCCTGCGAGGGTCTGCATGGGGAGGGTGCAATTACAGAGGTCAATCCACTGACGCTCGATGAGTTGTCTTTGTGGAGGAGGGCGGGTGTGTGTCACAGTTAAGCCGAATTGGAGCACCTCTTCCGCCCGGGCACGAGCGGAGCGCGAAGCTGTCAGTTATGAATGTATAAAAGAATAAATAAATAAATGAATAAAGAATGCCACCTTTCATTTCACAGGGCACACCGGACGGCGTACCAGCAGGTAAAAGTCGGAGTAATTAAATAAATACAAAAAGAATGGCTGGGGAATAAAAAAATAATACGTTTTAATAATAATTTAGTTTTTTTGTTATAACATGAATTTCACTCTCTCTCTCCCCGTATATATATATATATATATATATATATATATATGAAAGGATGTGCTCAACTAACGGCCTGGAAAAGATGAGCGGTTTCCAACACCGATGAGGTCTGTGAGGAGCAAAAAAAGAAAGGATACTAAAGCTGCGATCTGTAATTTCCAAGTGCCACAGGTTGATGCGAAGATCATCTGAGGACAGGTAAGTTTCACAATCACTGTTGACCGAGATGGAATTGATGTGGTAGGTGTGAGCGTTTATGCCTGTGAGTTGTTTGTGCAGCTCTGCAAGCTGTGCGGAGAAGAGAGGCACTGATTCAAATGTACTAAGGACCCGAGAAAGAGATTTTTGCGGGTCTAAAAAATATTCGGGGGCCAATTTAAACGTTTCTATCAGCAAAACATAATCTAGTAGTCACTTAACCAGTCGTCAAAATGGCCTGCAAATTAATGACTGCCCAGGCTTCAGGATGTCTTTTTACACTATATAAAGGTGGAAATTTACATTGGAAACGTTTGGTTTCGCTGTTATAAAAGTTTGGTTTTTTAGTGCTGAAAATGCATTCACTCTCTCTCTCCCCGTATATATATATATATATTTATATATTTATTATATATATTGTATATTTTTTTTAAGCATTGATGATCCTATCTTCCTCCGACTTTTACCTGCGCCTCTTAAGATACACTTGCGAGGCTGCACTGTTCGGCAATAAAACAACGCTGATTATGAGGTTCTAAATTTCCCTTATGAGATAATCTACTGCTATGCAACAAATTAGTACATATAATAAAAAAAAAAGCATAGCACAACATGAACATTACAAATCAGCAATCACTGACCACTGCAAAAGGGAAAACCACATCATGGACCGGGAAAGACGTCAAGGCATTTTAAACCTGACATAGAGAAAGCTAACAAAAGATATAAATATGCAGTTCTCCCCTAATAACAACTATTCTGTAGTTAGAATGACACAGCAGAAATGCGCCTGCTGTAAGTATCAAATAATTTAATGTCGGGTTTTGTTAGCAAATCGATATTTAAGGCCCGCCGAATTTGAAAAAAAACGCCCTTCGAAGGAAAGTCACAAAAATAGGGATAGAGTAAGATCAATTGGGTTTAAATTGGACTGATTAATTTTTTATTTTATTGGTGGTTTAAAGTTTCGATTCTCCTTTCACAACAGCACTTAGAAACCATAATCCTTGTCTTCGTTGCGCGGTCCGCTCTTCTGTGCGGATGACCCTGCCCTTCTCCCGGTCCATGATGTGGTTTTCCCTTTTGCAGTGGTCAGTGATTGCTGATTTGATTCCCAACAATACATCTCCTGACGGCATTTAAAACAATGAATAGGCTTTCTCTCATTTTACAACAAAACTAGCTAGCTAACTTGCTAGCTAAAAATTTCACTCTCTCTCTCCCCGTATATATATATATATATATATATATATTGTATTTTTTTTTTAAGCATTTTATTTTTTTTTTGTAGTGTGCAAAGATTGACTTTGGTACAAATTCATAAGTTGAAAAATGTTGGGATTCAAAACATGTTGGAAACTCTGTCAAATATCAATAATAAGAAGACAAAATTAACCTAATACAAATAAATGAATGCTTAATAACTCCCCTGCACATGCTCCTAAAAATCCATGGTCAAACTACGGCCCGGGGGCCACATGCGGCCCGTTAAACATTTTGATCCGGCCTGACAAAAGCAATATTTAGGTCAACCACAGTATTTAGAAAATAAAACAGTCACAAAGTTTCTTCATTTAGACATGCATGTTTTTTTGTTTGTTTGTTTTTTCTGGGCAAAATTTTGTTTTGGCAGCGTTGTTGGGAACGTGGCTAGAATGAGCTTGCAGTTAGTAAATCCTTAAATTTATAGTTAATTATTTTTTATATATAAATATATATATTTTTTTATATTCTGTTCTATTTCATTTTATCTTTGATTTAATCATTTTTTATTTTATATTTTCCATTGTTTTATTTTACTTATGTTATGTTTGTTTATTTTGTCTGTGTTTTCATTTTTATTTGCACGTTAGACCATTTTTCCCATTCAATAAAATTTCCATTACATCGACACATTCAGTGAAGGAACAAATCTCGACATTTGCTTTCATGTCTGAATATCACGAGAACCTCAAAAAAAATTTTTTTTTTAAATTGCCTTTTTAGCCGCAGAACCCCACGGAAACCCGTCACGTGCATAACTCCAACAACCCGATGCTCCTCAATCATCATCTAGAACAAATTGAGTGCCCGCCGTGCTCCCAGCCCGCGTGGCGATAAATTAATCCGCCGTCTCGCTCCCCGACGCTCGCCGATAGCGTTAAATGCTAGCCATTGATAGACGGTGACGAGCTCGCCCTTCACGACGTCCACGGGTTCACTGTACTCCATAAAATTTACAAAAAGCGAGCTTGCAATCCCCCTGGGTGAAAAGACAAGTTTGATAATGTCTAAATTTGACCCTCCCCCACAGATAGCAAGCAGCCGTCGGCGAAGTACAAATAATTGGGCAATAGTGTTGGGTCGTTCTTGAACGATTAATTTAAAATGAACAAATCTTTTCAGTGAACATGAGTGAATGGATCACTTTCTTAAGTGATTTGTTCTTTTCTCAGTTCAGTTGAGCTCAGCCTGACCTGCGTGTCGTCACTGGTCGCGAACGATCCTCTGGCCCACGTTTCGTCACCATGTCCCCAAACTGGTCACCCTTGCAAAAAAAAAAATAAAAAAATTATGATTTGTAGAATTTTTTTCCTCGACTCTCGACAAACGACTCTCTCTGCCGAATTTTGTGACGTTTTGGCAAAAGGCGTGGCTATTACGGCATTTTTGAGGACGAACGTTGTCTTGTTGTGATTCAATCGCACATAATGACGTAATGCGTTTATCAATCAGGTTGACTTCCGCATGAGGTCTGAAAGGCCCTGATTATCAACTCTTCTCCCCAAGGGGGCGCTGTGGAATCCGAGTCGTGGAATCTACCCGGGCAAGCGTTCAGGTCGCAGTCTCCCCAGGAGGCGTGGGTTCGAATCCCACCTCAGACAGAGCCCATTCTCAGCCGATGACAATATTCTCCACCGCATTTCAACAAAAGACTTACAGAAATCTCTGGCAGAAGCCAACATCTTGGTGTGCGGGTGGTCTCGGTCCCCATTAACCGCGATAACTCCTCCAAAAAGTCTTGACTGTCTATAGATGAATAAAACAATAATCTTTATGCTGGGTACAGTTTACAGTTTTATATCAGTCCAGAGACTTTGAATCACAATAAGTGCCGTCCATATTGCTGTGGGTGCCCTTCGAAATAAAAGTTTTCGTTTTTTTGTTTTTTTTCTTTTTATTTAAGTCACAGAGACCCACAGCAAAAGCATCAAAGTACCGTTCTGCTGTCGACGGTGTCGGCCCAGTTCCCCGGAGCCTACAAGCAGCAGCTCAAGTCATCACGTGACACGGAAACCTTTGAAAAACTGATGCACTCAACACTGACGGAAATGGGTTTACTTCCGTCACTGGGATTTATCCGCATTTTTGGGAGAATTTTGGGGTTTTGATTGTTTGTAATTTTTCCCAATGGATTTCAATGGGTGTCAATTAGACACACATTTTGGCCATTTATAGACCGGGCCGCTCCCAATCCCTGAATTTCACTCTCTCTCTCCCCGTATATATATATATATATATATATATATATATATATATATATATATATATCACCTGGCCTTTCTCTCCCTTTCTGCTGCCTCTGCCTCAGAAGAGCTTACTCAGATCTTTTGTAACACTTGAGGAATTCTCATTTTAGTGTTAGGGGAAAGTTTGTGTTTATATGTTCACACGGGATTATACCTAAACGATTTAATCAAGCTTTGCCCTTCGTCCTGATCCTAAAGGCTTCATCTGATTGCCTTAAAATTCTGTCTGTAGCATCTTAAGACCTGGGACAAACACTGGGGCTAATATCGCCTACATGTCCGTCCCGCCCGACGCCGTCGTCGTCCTTCTTCTGCCTCATGCCGCTGACCTCGTCGCAAGCGATCCGCAACTCTCTTGACTGTGTTTCCTTTGTTCTTGCTTGGTACCCATTGAAAGTACCAAGCAATAACCAAGGAAACACGGTGAAGAGAGCATTACCAGTTGCCAGGATGGCGGAGCGGCGGGTCATCATTGATCGCTTTATATTATCCCATACATGACTTTTGAAAGGAGCCAGTAAAAAAATGTTCGATTAATTTTAAAAGCGGGGGTCAGAATAAAAGGAAATGCATGCAAGAGCTCAGTGTAATTAAAAGTGGAGAACATTTTTGGAAATTTTATGATCTAGGTCTGGATCAATATATTTGCAGATAATGTATATTTATTGAAGGAGCTCTGTGCTCACCCAAATAGTTCTTCATGTTTTCGAGTGGTAGAACCAGAAACTTTCGACCTCTTGACCTGACACTCCCTTTGCCGTTATCTCCTTTAATGTTGCACTTTGGTACCTGGCTAATTGCAGTTGCACAATAATAAAGACATAAAAGTTTGTTCAATACAATTCAAGTCCAAGTGTCATCGATTGAACTCTGGCAACAGAAGCACAGCTCCAGGAAGTGCACTTTGGACTTTTTTAGGATGTCAAATCATCTGTCCACTTGTGACTGAGGCAGACGCACAGTGGCTCTCCTGAGAGTGAACGTTGGAAGCTTATTGACGGAGTCGGTGTCTTTGCGAATAATATGGCCAGCGATGTTGGGGTCATTCTCCAATGTCCGACCTGTTTGGACGTCTTTAAAGATCCTGTCGTGCTGCCTTGTAGTCACAGCTTCTGTCGCACGTGTGTGCTGCAATGGTGGGAGCAGAAAGGAGATCTATCGTGTCCGGTCTGTAGGACTGAGTTTAGTTCGATGGATATTCCTTCAAACCTGGCCCTGAAGAATGTGTGTGAGGCTTTTTCACAAGCCTCAGTGGAGGCGGAGGAGAGATGCAGCTTGCACAAGAAGAAACTGAAACTCTTCTGTTTGGACCACCAGGAGCTTGTGTGCCTCATCTGCAGAGATGCAAAAATCCACACTGGCCACAAATTTCGTCCCTTCTGTAAGGTGTCAAAGGTCACAAAGAGACAGTCCAGGAAGGCCTGAAGGACATGAAGAAAAGACTGAAAAAAATTTGAGATAAGAGACAACTGCAACGAACAAGCGACGTACATCAAGGTCCAGAGCGAGTAGGTTGAAAATAAAATTAAGAAGGATTTTGAGGAGCTTCGTCGCTTGTGCGTGTGTTTGTAATGAAAAAAGACAACGCAGTTGAGCGCATACTCTACAATTGTAATCCTGTAAATTTCATAAAAACATAAAAAAATTAATATATATATATATATATATATATATATATATGACATTCACCCGTTCGCAGCCGATTTGCGTTTCTCTTTCTGGTTCTTTTTATAGTTCAACTTCTAGTTTAGTTTTTCACCTTTTCACACTGCGTAATGAAGGCCAGTTGAGCAAGTGGAACAAGTGATTTTATTGATGACTGTGGAAGGTACCGATTTCATAAGCAGTTTCTTCTCACACCTTTTCCATTAGGTACGATTCCGCTGGATAGCATTGGGCCCCAGTGAACGCATCAAAAAAATATCTGACTTTTATTTTCTATACATTTTCTCTATATATCTGATGAGCAAACCTAACACTTGGTACCCTTCTGGCTTATCTTAATTAATATTTTTATTGCGTTTTGTTTCTTTTTATTGGTTTCTACAGGTCACAATGCATCCGGGCTGAAGCACCTCAGCACTGTGAGACCGAAGTGCTAACGAGTTGCAGGCGTTGCGTTCAGGTCGCAGTCTCCCCAGGAGGCGTGGGTTCAAATCCCACCTCTGTTATCGTCTTTTCTGTCTGGCAGCTTCCTGTCCAGGTTAGCTTTGAATAATGTAACCTGTGTAGAATTTTAAACTGAATCAAACAATGCCTATCATTGAGGGAGCGATTTGCTGCTAATTTAAAACTTAATGGTAGCTCACACTTAAACCACTGATCAAGTTGAATTACCTGTTCAAGCCAATGTTGACGAGTATTTTTTGCCTCAAGCACTTTGAAGATGGAGAAGACGCTTTGATGTTCACCAGAACAAAGTGAATGCGTCAGGGGATTTGGCTTTCAAATTATGAGACACGTAACACAACTGAGTCACCATGACGATAGAGTACAAAATTGCAGCGCCCGTCACAGACAACATGGCATACTGGACAATCAATCCTGCCACCACCAGCGACATCAACAAACTATCTTTCTTGACTTCTTGTTTTCAAACAAAAACCCACAATAGGGACCTCGCCGAGAGAAAGAGGATTTTGATTACGAGGGGGCGGGGCTTTCGAGCACAGATCGCCCACTTAATTGTATAACATTGCTTCAAAAAAACGTTTGTTTTTGGACATACTGCACATCAACAATGACTCTCCTGCAGACACTCGCTGGACCAGCCGAGCGATACAGTCAGCTTCAGGGTTTCAGGAAAATAATTGCTTCTTTGTGCGTCTTAGTCGTGCAATCCAAAGGCAGACACCTTGAATTTTAGGGAAGCCCAAAAAGCATTTTTTTTTTTTTTTACATTTGGTCATTGTGGATCATTCACACTGTCACACACACATGCACACACGCACAGGGACACGTGCTGCTGCGCAATTGGCAGTGGATCGTAAACAAAAGATTTGATTGGCTCAAATCAGTGACGCCTTTCCCGTATTAACTAGAATTGCAGTATTTAACTTTACCTCAGGATTATATAATGCATAATAGACGAGATATTTTGTTGTATTAAAGATTAATAGTTAAAAATACATTAGAAAACCGGACTTTCACACCCCGGGGTTAAAGGTGACCCTGAGGTGTGAGACAAAAACCAGGGACATGAGAGGGAGCGAGAGCAAGAACATGGCCGTGAAGGAGCAAAACAGTGACTGCAAAAAATGACTTCATTAGCCTGGGTTACTGCAGGAACCAGGGCAAATAATAATAATAATACATGTATTTGTAGAAATATTTCTGAATTAAGAGTTCAGCCACTGGTGGACTTTTTATTCCGAAATAGCCCGTGTTACATGTGATCACAAACATGATTTGGTTTATCAAAAATGCACTTAAAGTTATCATTTCAAAATGTCTTTTCTTGATTTTATCCAGGTAAAATTAACTACGACTAGTAAGGATTTATTTTTTTAAAAATGAGAGAGAGAGTGAAATTCATGTTATAACATGGTATGACATTCATATCATGACAACAGTAAACATTTGATTTGACTTGACAAATGATGCAATAATTATGAAATGAATCATCATTGAAATATAAAAAAAATGTTGAATGAAACTGTTGCCAGCATATGAGCCAGTCTCTCTCTGTGACTTGGCCTTAAAACATGATGTTTATTTTCAAAATACTCAAGTCCAATTTCCGAATTGTGAATCTTAAGAGACATTCAACTTTACTTTTTCTCTATGCATGTATTTGATACCAAAAAGGATAAGATAGTAGATAAAGCTCTACAATTACCATTCTGATTAAATTGGATTTTTCTTTTTTTTTGGACCATGTGTTTTTCGGCCGCAAGAAACTCAACACCATCTTCCATTACCAGGTGTGTGCGTGCGTGCATCCATGCATATGAAGCGGAGAGCTGTGTGTGACGTCTCAATGCAGCCCGCATTGATTGCATTTCACGTCCGACTGACAGATTTCAAGTGTCCATTTCTTTTCAGTTATTATCTGATACAATTGGCTCAGTCAAAGTGGAATTCTATAAATGCATGCAAAAGATATTTGAAATAAGGAGATCCGTCCTTTTTGGGTGAAATTAACTTCGATAATTGACTTTGGTTTTGGGCATGAGCAAGTACAGCATGTTCATAGTTTAAAGACGTCAAAATTTTTGGCTTTGAAACGCCAACTAATGTATAATATTTATTCAACTGTTTGATATGCAAAATGTTGAAACATGTTTGCGTAAATAAGATGCCAACTGGAGACAGATGCCTTCCAAACGTGCTCAATGCAAAAATCGACCTTTTAGTTTCAAAGTAATTAGATTATCGTAATCAATCATCTGGTCAGAAGCACAGCGGACGAGGGGTTAGCACATTAGATTTGTTTCGTTCCATCAAATAACATTTTAAAGCGATTCTAAAAAGAAGACACAATGAACGCTCGTACTTCCTGGGTTCCAGTGGATTCTCTCTGTGCACCTCGTCTTCCACCCACATTTCAGCAACATGCATGTTAGCTTCATTGAAGACTCTAAATTGTCTTGGTGTGATTGGTTGTTTGTGTATCTGTCCTGTGATTGGCTGGCAATCAGTCCCGGATGTATCCCAACTCTCGCCCAGTTGGACATGTTGGCTGGGTACAGTACTTTTATTCTTGCAGTATTTTTATCATTGCAGTATTTTCAATCATTCAGTATTTTTTTTTATCATTGCAGCATTTTTATTTATTTCCCCTCTGAACCATAGACAGGCATTAGGAGTGTTTCCTTACACTTGTATATGTTGTGGGCTGTAAGTGTGTATATACATGGGGATCTGTGTATATACGTATATACTGTGTATATTTGCATGCTTTTTATGAATGCCTGCTGCCAATGTTATACATTAACGGCTACATTACGTCGGTGCCACTGTGTGATGTATATCTTTGCTGCTGTAACACTGCAAATGTCCCCGTTATGGGACAATTAAAAGACATCTTTATCTTTAGAAATTGAAGATTCACTTGCGAGGCCATTTTCAACACGGACCTTTCAAGAGAAGCTATATCGTCCAACACTCGGTCAGTGCTGTCTAAGTGCTTTTCTGTATATTGTTTGTCCACCCGTGGTGTCATAAATTATGGTATTATGAGGGGGATTTATTCAAGTAGGACGAAGTAGGACTTCATTGAAGGCCCAGGTGTGAAATGCATGGCCCTCCACTGGTTCAAATAATATCTAAAACTAAATTACCAGTTACATGTGCAATTTCAATATTCAACAATTATCTCAACAAAAAAGGACAATCTGAATTTTTTTTAAATGCACAATAAAACAGAAAAGCCATTTCCGGGTATTTTACAATTCAGTCTTCATTGGGGAAAAAACATTCAACAATTTGCTTTTCTTATTTAATACATAGTTCAGCACAGCAGGTGGCGGACAAGCACCTTAAAACGTCATTCGCCTACACAAGGAAGAAGAACATGCCCGAGGCGCTCCCGTGTCCTCGTCTTTCGGTCAACCTGAGAATAATGTTCTTGAGGATTAAAGTTTATAAATGTAAGTATGATGTGATTTTTTATTTTATTTTATGTTGTTGAACAGTGTTTTTGTTTATTTTATAATTTCGTCATTAAAAGGCTGTGGCGGTTGGAGAGTCAGCTTCGTGTTAGGGCGTGTTAAAGATCCCGATACCCACACTACACCCTCATTGAAGTATATACGAGTAAAATTATTCGAGCGCGCAGCCAAAGTATATTGTCCACAATTATTTGCGGACTTAACCAAAATCCCATTGAACTGGCGATGTTCGGTGGAATTCTTGTGCCCATGCTGAAAAAAATTCTCTTCAAATGTACATATCAAATTATGACATTATGATAAACAGTTGCATGTGTGCAATTTCGGTCACTCTTTTAAAGTCACCTACGTGTTTTGTCCGAGTGCAGCTAGCGTACTTAGCGACCTTGTGTGCATGCGCCGCAGATTGTGAGAGCGCCTCAAATAGTACAAATGAAGCTATAGCTTGTTCCGGTGGGTCCCAAGCCAGGGTTTTTTCTTAACTACCACATTACTTAAGTTTTAATATCACTCTCAACGTCAAAATTGTTACAAATAAATACATAATGATAACGTGCCGCCAAGCTCGATGACATAGGAGGCGGAAGTTGGTGTCGTCACACGCATTGTCCCAATTTTGCAATATCGGTACGCTTGGAACCTGTGCTCTGCAACACCCCATGTACACGTCAACGAGGAACGTATGGTGTAGAGTGTTTATTGCGATTGGGCCCTAATAATAATTTCTACAAAAACAATAGGGACCTCGCCGCGGTCGCTGCTCGGGCCCCAATAATAATTTCTACACAAAGTCCATTGTGGTGACCCGCCCCCTTTTAAGTAAATTCAAAATGGCAAACGTGTTTTCTTTATTTTTGACATATTTACCAAACCCGAAATAGACGTCGTATTTCCATCTGCTTGTGTACTGAGCCGGCGTGTGTCTGGCGACGACGGCAGCGTTCAGGTTGCTCGGCCATCTTCGAACATGTTAGCATGATCGCAAATTCTCGTCATTCCGTTTTTTGATGCGACTCGGGCCCCAATAATAATTTCTACACAAAGTCCATTGTGGTGACCCGCCCCTTTTAAGTAAATTCAAAATGGCCGACTTCCTGTAAAACCTAGCTCATTGCTCCAAGAGACTTTTTTGTAGGTCTTGGTCTTATACATACAGTGAACCCTCGCTACTTCGCGGTTCACCTTTCGCGGGTTCAGTGCTTCGCGGGTATAAAAAATATTCGGGGGCATTGTAGTTTCGCCGAGCGCAGACTGAGTGAAGTTGGAGGCTTGGCAGAGGGGCCATTGCGATTGGTCACGTCAACTGACATCATCATGGCAGTCAGATAGATCCACTGAAAGAGAAAAGACGCCAAAAGTGAATGTACATGGAGAAACATCCGCCACAGCTGAAACATTTGCAACTTGTGAAATGATATTTTGCACTGGAATCATTAATATGTTCCCTTGAATGTGGTTAAGATCCACAAGTATATAAAAAAATAAAATAAATAAATAAACAAAAAAAAAAAAATGAAAGGAAATAAATTATTCTGACGCAGATGTTTTAAATTACAACCCAAGTGTAATCTGGACCAAATCTGAATTAGTTTTGGTCTGCTAAAATTTTGTTCAAATCAAGATCTAAGAGTTTTTTTTCCCTTTTAATTTCGCCCACAATTTATATTTGGTATTCTATTTTTCCCCCTGACTTTTTCATCATAAAAAGGACAAAGGTCATGAAGCAGCCGTGGGAAACGACTTCAACTCTTGACTTCTCTCAGATGCTCAATGTCAACGTCAACTTCAAAACGCCTCGTCTCAGCTAGAGGGAAACTGAGAGTGTGTATTCTTGTAAGCTGGTTTCCCAGCATAGTATGCAACACAAATACACAACAGACAGAGCGTGAGTTATGTTTCATAATCCCAGGCGCTATAAGGAGGGCAAACACAACTAGTTCGTTATTCGTGGGTGTGTGAGAGAGAGAGACCCTGTCATTTTCATCAAGAAGATTATACCTATTCATTAAAACAATCCAGGGTGATATATATTGTATCAAAAACTCTAGGCCAAAAATTCCCCATTAACTAATAAATAAACTCAATGGAAACATAACCTCCTTGGCAGCGATAATAAATCCACCGGCTACTGCGGGGAATAGTGTAGAAATCTCTTGCACTAGGTGTTGCCGATCAAATTTAAGGGGTCGCCAAGTTCATAAACCTGCTGGGACGAGTAATGTGCACCAGTAGGTGTTTTAAAACCCATAAATAGTTGAGACTCTGCAACAAAAATCAGCAGTTAAGGGGGCAGACGACAGAGAGGAGGAAGAATAGGAAGAGGAGCAAACAGGCAAAACACATCAGGCTGCTGGCGTTGTGGTAAAGAAGGCCATATAGCAAGAGATTGCCCTGAGAAAAAGCAACCACGATTTGAAGGCTCTTTTCTTGATTGTCGAAATGGGAAAATATTCCTCATGATGACCTGTTTGGATGTAAACAAAAAGCTTCAATTAGATTTTTCTAAGTCATAAAGTTTTCTGTGATACATTTTGGTGTCCCACAGCGGTGTGTTCCCAGCATGAACCGGAGAGTCAATTCTCGTACTTCAAAACTAAGAAAATGCTGCTTAAAATGACTTCCTGTAATGTAAACACAAAACAAATGTGCTTGACCATCGCAACAATGCTTCATGCCATCCTGGCACCTGGTAATGCTCTCTTGAATGTGTTTGCACGGAAATGACAATTTATCAGAAAAAAAACTAGTGTGGCAATTTCATTTATAGAACAATAAATCAAGCCAGTAGTTATCTTGACACGCGGGGCAACTTCAATGTGCGCTACGAATTCATGAGGGTAAAACTTTAAAAAGCGGAATCCCCCCGCCCCCTTCGCCAAGCAGAAGTTCCGCCAATGTCAACATTCCGATTTACCTTAGATTTGAGACGTACATGTGAAGTTTTGGATTTTTAGCAGCATGTGCACTAATGCACAAAATAAAAATTGACCCAGTAACTATGATCCACATTTTAATGAGTTATTGTTTGGAAATAACATGTATCTCAGAATATGACTTTTTGGGGGGAGTTTTTTTTCCTTGTGAGGCCAGAATCAGGGGACGTCAATTCACAATTTTTACATCTGCAAAGCTTTAAATATTTTGCTGAATTGTCAGAAGTAAAATTTATTCATATTTGAAGTTTGCAGGTCGCTCAGGGAATCCGGGCCGTACAGTCTCAGAACACTGCCGTGTGGCAGCTACGCCTCATTTGTGTTGTTGTAGTTGTTCTCAGTGTTGTTCCAGTTATTCCCCCTGCTGATCCTTGCTTTTCCGTCACTTTGATAGTCAGTGTGTAGTTGGAGTGAATAATTCGTAGATTAAGATTAAAATACTGAACCATTCACAAATTGTTGACACACCAGAGTATTTAGAAAATAAAACATTACAGCGATAGCACACTGAGCAGTGACAGCACCCTCTCAAGTGATAGCACCCTTTCCAGCGATATAATAATAATTTCTACAAAAACAATAGGGACCTCGCCGAGAAAAACATCCAAGAAAATAACTTGTATTAGCTTTTACCAGTTGGTGGCATTTTGGACACTGCTCAAAAGTAAAGAACTGGTCTGATAACTTCGGGATCAATGCTCTGCACAAAATCAAAACGTGGTTTCGTTCAAGACTCCAACAGCCCACATGAATTTACTCTCTCTCTCTTTCTCCCCCCGTATATATATATATATATATATATATATATATATATATATCACGCCACGCCAATCCAAACATTTCAACGCGCGACGTCACATTTTCAGCGGAGCGGTCAAAGGCGTTGCGTTCAGGTTAAAATGTAATGTACATAAAAATTAAATACAAAATTGTGCCTGAACAAATTTTTGAAAACAAACAATTTTAAGTGGTGCGCGTGCACGTGCGCATCTAACGTTCAATTGTGAGCATGTCACAATACGAGCGGGGCCACATTTGCTCAGTGGATGTCGTTAATGCAGGCACACACACACACACACCATTCAGTTGTCCACCTGAAAAAGTTGAAGTGAGAATTGCCACAACAGGAAAATTGAGTTGCTGTCCTACTGATGAGAAACCAGTTTTTAGGACAAACATTGCTGAGGACAGGGTCAGCAAATTGGCAGATGGCAAACACATTAGAACATGCAACGCTTAAACTTCTCTCGTAAATAACCGAAAATATGTGTGAACCTGCTACCGCACAGATAACTCCGGAGGCCTTTCCCTCCGCGGCGCACCTTCAAAAATGCTTAAAAGAAAATACAATATATATAATAAATATATATATATATATATATATATATATATATATTCTACTATTTAAAGTCGGTGTGGAGAGTTTTCAGTCTTGTTTGCAGAATAAGAAACGGACTCGCTGTAAATTTCCACATTTATAGAGTGTAAAAAGGCATCCTGAAGCCTGGGAAGTCATTAATTTGATTGTCCAGTATTTCCCTTATGAGATAATGCCTCACATAGCAAATGTGTACAGTGCAGATCGTTTGCGTTACCGCACTGGACGCGTGCTTGAGTGCGCCTCGCCGTTCGCCGTCTCCCCAGGAGGCGTGGGTTCGAATCCCGCCTCTGACAGAGCCCAATTATTAAAATCCCTCAAGATCATTTGTACAGGAATTCATTGTGCAGGTGTACCTAATGATGTGACCTTTTCACTGCAAGACTCCTGTTTTTTTAAATTGATTATTCATTTGTTTTATGGCGTATGTTTGTCGTTATGACACATTTTTAATTGATTCCACTTGGCGGCACTGTGTGTATAAGCTGTGGTTCGAAGTTCTTCCGTAAATGAATGAGCACGTGAATTTTCTCGGAGTTTAGTTGAATCGACCTTGAATGGTAGATGCAATCGAGGACGGATGAGCATTTATTAGAATTGTTGCGTATCAATAAAATGAATGTCGTGAAGATGGCGCCGACCTCTGTGGGGAGGTACGAGAGGAAAGGGATGTCCATCTTCTCGCACTGGACTGTGAAATCTTGATGCAGACTTTGAGGCGATCGCTTTGGGTGGTAGATAGTGGGCTCATATTCCTGAGCCGGGACACCCTCCGCGCCCCTCGGCCTAAGTTTTGGGAGCGTGAGGCTGGTGCGGAGGGGACGGTTTTCGCCCGCTTGCCGGGCGGGCCGGCCCGTTACGCCCGCCGCGCGCCGGGGCTCGCCGCGGCCCGGAGCCGCATCCGTGGCGGTAGGTTCAGGCATGCAAGGAGTAGGTACCGGGACCCGTGCGGTAGTGTGGCCCGCGGGGACGGCTGTAACAGGGAAGGGGAGTGGGGATTGCGGGGGCTGTACGCGGTAAGCCATTCTCGTTTATGTATTTTCCTTGCCTTGCAAGCGCTTTAATGAATGTAAACAAACGTAAAAGCTCGGCTTCATATGCCACTTTAATATAAATTGCGACGTGAGATATAATCCACTTTCACAGTTTTTGTGTGAGAAAGGGTCATCTGCTCTTTTTTCTGGGCCATCCATAATCTGGAGACAAGCGACGGTGTTTCATTGATTATTTTTTTTCTATTTAATCTCTCTACTATTGTTTAATGGTAATTAAAGTCATCATAGATAATACAGTGTAGGAATGAGAATAATTTTTTTATTCAAATCAATTATTTTCCATCCACATTTCAGTCGGATTCGTCAAAAGGGCACCGTGCAGTACGTGAAAATTAAAATAAAAACAAATTTTTGATTCCACTTGGCGGCGCTGTGTGTATAACAAAATAATAACATTAAGATGTCTTCAGGTCGGGACATTTTATTTACAGGTGAATGTTTGGATTTTTAGGAGCAAGTGCAGGGGAGTTATTAAGCATTCATTTATTTGTATTAGGTTCATTTTGTCTTCTTATTATTGATATTTGACAGATTCATTAAAAGCAGACAATTATGTTTTCGGTAAAATTTTTTACCTGACATGTTTCGGCGAGTCCACATTTGCACACAAACGGGTTTAGCATCGCCCACATGACCGCAACTTTTTTTTACATTTTTTTTTAGTTTAAAGCTTCAAATTCATTTTAGTTTTATCGAGGCGAGTCGAATCTTGACGCAATTCTCATTCGAACGACATAACCTTAACTCATTCGCTACCATTGACGGATATAGACGTACTTTCATTTTACCTGGGCTGCACATGTTAATAACTCAACGGCGCTATTTGTTTCGTGCGGTTGCGTCACAAGCCCTCTTCCGCCGTCATTGACAAAAATGCAACACACACATCAAAGTCTGCTCTCACGCTGACAACCTGACATGTTTCGGCGAGCTACTCATGTAGTCCTTGGAGGCTCCCTGGTGCTCATGGGTGCTTATTTTATTTATAGATATTATGTATACAGTTTTTTTTCTCTGAATGAGTTCAAATTTGTCAAAAACTTGATCAAAATCGATTTCACCTGGTAAAAAAGTAGTGCCATGTTTATTTACACCCTGCAATGTGGAAGACGTTCTCCTCATCACCGAAAAAATGTAAAGAAATAAATTGGTTTTTATAAATGAATCAGTGTACGTTGTGACAAGCTGAGTCCCAGTTGTCGTGTTGTATGTGTGCCTTTAAGGGGCGTAGCCTAGTGAGTGATATGAGGAGCTCTCCTCGTGAGTCTTGTGAATGCCAGGACATGACTTTGGGCCGACTGTACCTGCTCCCATTGGTCGATCTTGCCCCCCGGGACTCAATCATTACGTACAAAAAAGCAAATAGCTTTAATTCTGTACAATTTCTAGGCAAATTTTCAAAGGTCTGGCTGTATAGAAAATGGACGGATGTAAACCATGGGTTGTAATTGTGGTATGACTCGTGTTGCTGCTCTCCTTCTGATTCTTTTTACGCTATTCTACATCTCACACATCCAGAACACTCTCCAGTATCCACTCTAATAATTCCAAAAATGGTGGGTTGTTGGTACTTTCAATGGGCTCTGTCTGAGGTGGGATTCGAACCCACGCCTCCTGGCAGAGCGGTCTAAGGCGTTGCGTTCAGGTCGCAGTTCAATTGAGTGAGTGGAGTCACGTGATAATAGTTACGTTCTCGTGTGGAAAAAACGCTTATTAAAAATGCTGTACGCAAAAAATAAATCAAATGTTTTCACGCGGCCCCGCGGAGACCGACAGCCCGCCGTCAAGTCGCAGTTCAGAATGAGAGACGCTCCAGTGGCAAAAAACGAAACAGACGCAGGAAGTTGGCAACTTTTGCTGCACGTGTGTTTATTGTGGCGTGTGCGCATCGGGTGATTTCCTTTGATGATGCGATTCGTAAAAGTCCACCAGACAGGAGACGTGCTCGTTTCTGCCGCAAAAAATCCCATGGCAGTGGTAGCGCCACCAACTGGTTAAAACAAACAGAGGGCTGCTCCTCGCGAGTGACAAAGACAATCTTGGCTGGTTGATTCATTTGGGTCGTGCGTAAAGACGTGGTAAAAATCCGACTGGGGCTACTCATTTTTTTAAAATCTGAGTTAGTAATCCCTTAGCAGCTAAACTAATGCTAGCTTAGCCAAATAGAGCGATGCTGCTTACTACAAAAGGAAACTCACAGTGACAGGAATGGAAGCGGCCATCTAACTCACTTACTAACATACTAACTGGGTAACTAACATTGAACTCCCATGATGATATTATTATTCCCTAAATTTAAACCAAACGTTTCCAATGTAAATTTCCACCTTTCTACAGCAAAAATTTTTTCTTTTCAGGAAAGTGCCAAATAAATACTTTGTGTTTTTAGCAGGGCTGACTGACGGCGTTCTCCAGGGCCAGCACCTTGCAGTCATTAATTTGATTGTCCAATATTTCCCTTATGAGATAATGCCTCTCATAGCAAATGTGTGTTACCGGTGCGCAGGAGCGCGTGGATGAGCGTTTTGCACGGCGAGTATGTGGGTGTGCGCTGCAGTTGAGGAAACATGTTTATAATTTCGACCCTCAAAAATGTATCTGGTGAGTGCGGGGGCCGAAGAGGAGGACCACCCGCCCCGCCCTCCTCCCCCGGAGCTTCCATTCGGTTAAACTTAGGGGCCGCTTGGCACGGGTACCAGTTGCCAGGATGGCGGAGCGGTCTAAGGCGTTGCGTTCAGGTCGCAGTCTCCCCAGGAGGTGTGGGTTCGAATCCCACCTCAGACAGTGCCCATGTAAGATGAGGCCGCGCCCCACAGCCCGCCCTCAGGCCCGGAGCTTTTGTTTTGCTAACGCCCCACTTTCTCCTCGCCTCCGCTGCCTTTTCGACTGTTACATGACAGCAAAGGCCTCAACACACCAATCCGACATCAGTCGTCGGACTCGAAAATTCATGTTTCGTGTGTTTTGTAATATCTTGAGTTTGTCATTGGGACCTTTTGATGTGGCGACAAGGTGACGCACCGAGGAGAATTAAAAGTGATGAAAATAAACATTTTCTTTCCGAGAGCCATCACGTCGTGCTGTAGTTCTGTTCAGTTCATGTCAGTTTGTGACTGCCATAAGCGTGAATACTCCTCCGCGAAGACAAGTGACGTCTTTCCAGTTTCACCTTACCACAGCAGTCTCTCCCTCTTTTCTTCAGGCCAGACGATTTTATATATTTTGTACTTGTTATGATGGTACATCTGAGTGAAACACAATTTAATGAATCCAGTCTGGTTTCAGACAGGACCTCTAAAAATGTACATTGTTACTCAATGCACTGAAACCATGCGGAATCACGTTGCCGAATGACGCCGTCTGGCTGGGGAATAAAAAAATAATACGTTTTAATAATAATTTGGTTTTTTTGTTATAAAATGAATTTCACTCTCTCTCTCCCCGTATGACAATAGAATGTAGTCTCCCACCACTGTGTTTTAGAAATTCATCACTTAACCAGTGGAAGGCTCCAGGGCACTCAACATTAAAGACATATTTGCTGCACTATGCTTCTTTCCACATATTCGTTAGTCCAAGTGTAAGTGTCTAAATGTAAAATACAAAAATTAAATCCATCGTTGCAGTCAAAAGAGAAGAAAAGGCGAGGAAAAGTGGAAGGACGCAAGCCGGGAAGTGAGGGAGGAAGGAAGTCAGAAGACTCTCAGTAGGCGGGGCCTTTGTCAAGACTCCACCCCCGAGTCGCCCGCGCTGGCCGCCACGATCGCCTGACGCCTCCTCATGACCTCCTGCAGCTCCGAGCCAGACTGGCGCTGACGCCGCAAGGTCAGCCAGAGGTGGAACAACAAGAGCAACTCGATTAGAGCAAGTCACAGCATCAGCAACGTGGACGAGAGAGGGAACGCCAGGACAACGGAGAGGAGCAATTCGACATCGGGAACGCTCGAGTCCAATTTCTAGGCTGAGCAAAAAGCCATTTGGTTATTTGGACAGCGAGGACAAGAGCTGCGACGAGGGGAGCGCTACAGGACGACGAAAGGACCACGGAAAACAGCTTTTCCCTGTGCAACGGTCTGGGCATTTACTGTGGCATGAAGACGCTGGCCTGGTTGTCCATGAAGCCGTAGGGAAGGTGCTCCTCTTCGGCTTACTGTGACGCGTTCTCATATAGCCTGTATGGAGAAAAAAAAACGAAAAAAAAACAACTAAATCTAAAATAAACTAAACTCAAGTTGTAACACTTATTTGTATTTTACGAGTCCATGGCGGCGACTCTGATCTCTGCTATACAATATAAAGACGGGCATTGTAGTTTCGCCAAGCGGCACGACGGGGCGCTGGAGCGGTTAGACGGCCGGCGTGCGCCGAAGAAGAGCGTGGGCGAAGAGGAGAGTGGACGAAGAAGAGCACGTTCCCCCGGACACGATCGGTGGCGACGTTTCGCGCGGTTCGGACCGTACCAGAGCTCCAGCCGGCGTGCGTGGCAGTTAAGCCGTAGAGGAGCACCTTCCCCGGGCACGGGCGGTGCCAAGCGGCCAGGCCCGGCCGACGCATAAACGGCCTCGCCGCTGTCGCTAGGTGGAAAATCCGAATGATTTCGCTGAATGCCTCAATGGCCATCCTTTTCGTCTGCAGTTCCTACAACGGTGACCGCAAACAACAACAACCAATTATGGACACAGATGTACTGTAAAGACACTAAATAAATCCTCATTATGTGGTTTGACTTTGGAGGCACCAGTGAATAATTGGCTAATTCATCAGATTGTTTTCATCCCTAACAGTCGTACTGACAAAGATATGACAAGAAAAATATTTTTTTTTACATTTTAGTCCTATTTAGAATGTTTAACAACTCACCTGATTAAAATGATCAGCTCATCAGTAACCCTTGTAGAAGCCTCATATCAAGCCTGATTGAATCGGGTGTTCTGGAGGTGGGAGACATCTAAATCATGCAGGAGTCGGTGACCCCGAGGCTACAGCATAGACAGTTCCTTGGCACCGCCCGTGCCCGAATCTCGGAATTAAATTCACAGACGTTTTAAAATGTATAACAAAAATGAGTGCAAAGCTAGCCGGTCGAATGGAGAACCAAGTCAGTTTTGAACATAACGGGCAGTCTTCTCAAAGCTAAACCATATAACAGTGGTAAACTTTGGCATACGCTGGCTAAATTGTGGCAAAATTGAACACTTTGTGTTCAACTGACCAAGCGTGTGAGATTCCTTTTGACGAATCCGACTGAAAATTAGTCAGAAAAGACTCAAGACCGACGGGGCGCTGGAGCGGTTAGACGGCGGGTGTTTTTTCCCCCCAGCAGTTTCATTTTATTGTTGAAAGGCCCCCCAGACAAGTTTACACACGCACAACTGTGCAACTTTATTGTCATTGCACAAGTACAACGAAGAGGTGGGATTCGAACCCACGCCTCCAGGGGAGACTGCGACCTGAACGCTGTAGACCATCTGGAGCTGCCTAGACCACTCTGCCATCCTGGCATTTTTTCTAGTGGTGACTTTTTTTTCATGTTTTTGCACCACCCATTATACAAAGTCCACTGCGGTATGGCAAATTCACTGGAGACATCACATCTGTCTAACCTATGCCCACTTATCCCACACATAAGTCGCAGTCTCCCCAGGAGGCGTGGGTTCAAATCCCACCTCAGACAGTGACCATTGAAAGTACCAAGCAAGAACAAAGCGCTCGACGACCAGCCGCCGCTCCACGCTCCCGCCTCGGCGCAATTGAGCTAAGCTTGAGCTGTTGTCTAAGGCGTTGCGCCACTTGTCCCTCTAAGAAGTTTTTCGGACGCCGACCGCTCGGGGGGCCGCGTAACTATTTAGCATGCCGGAGTCTCGTTCGTTATCGGAATTAACCAGACAAATCGCTCCACCAACTAAGAACGGCCATGCACCACCACCCACGGAATCGAGAAAGAGCTGTCAATCTGTCAATCCTGTCCGTGTCCGGGCCGGGTGATTGTGGGTGGTGAAAAAGAAAAAGTTGGACGCGCTGTTTTGGGTGCTTACGACGCACTTTGCAGTTAGTGTTCTTTTGCGCTCTGCCTCTATTATGATGTAGATTAAATTGAGGACTGAGAAAGCGGGGTGGTCGATGCTGTCCTCATTCTCTAATTAATCCAACGTGGCGAGCCATTTCAAAAAAGCTGCACAACTAACGTATAAAATATTGATAAACAAGGTCACAAAGTTGAGTGCGAGAAATTCTATGGAAAGCCCTTTCAATGTTTCTTTCATATCCTTGACATTCAGCTTCATGTGTGATAGTGAACTTGTTGAATGTCTTCAAGACCCGAAGCATTCAGACCAGGAGCAAAATTTGAAGTGCAATTTGTACGTCGAGCCTTTTTAATTATCTGCATAAAAAGATCTATCATTAAAATGTGTGTGTCGTATTGTACTCATGTCATCCTTGTACAACAACGTTTGGTTTAGCTGTTATAAAAGTTTGGTTCTATAACGCAGATCGAGGAAGGTAGTAATATAATATATATCACCCTTCACTCATCTTTCTAAATATAGAATACGTTGAAAAACGGGGCCTGTTCTGGAACCTCTAATGGAAAAGCGTTTTTTTTTTGTTCTCTCTCTTTGACTTCTGAATTTGAATTTCTGTCACAGATGTGCTTTGCACCCACTCTCAGGATGTCCGGGATCTGGTATCGGGGGAAGACAGCAAAAGTGTCAGCGTGTGTCTGCTATAAACAGTTTGTAGTGTTTTTTTTTTTTTTTGAGCCATCTTTCCTTCTTGAGCAAAAATTTCCAAAGGGTGTCTCTCTCACGTTTCCAGAAAGAAGCGGCAAACAAAATTCTCATTTTCTCACCTGCGTGAGCGTCAGAAACTGGCGGGCGCGCCCGAGACACTCGGCTAGTGCGGGGCTGTCTTGGGCACCGGCCTGAAAGACAAATTAGTTCAAACAGCCGCACCATGTGATCCATTATGAATCCTCTCAACTAAACACAGGAAGTACTAACTCTCCTGGCAACAAAAATGTCCCTGGGTCGAAATGACCCGTGGAATGATTTAAAAAAAAAAAAAAAAGAGAAACATTGTTTGGTTAATTCAACTTGCAAGTAAGTCAAATGAAACATTCGAAAAGTTAAAAAAAAAAATTTGAATCAAGTAGAAACATGAAAAAGTAAAAATATGAATACGATGAAAATTGTTTTCATTTTATGAAAATAAAGTCAAAGTAAAAAAATATATTATCAGAAGTTTTTCATTTAGTGATAGTCAAAATATTAAAAGAAATATTTAAAAATGACAAGTTGTCATTTCTTGAGAATACAGCCTATAAATGAGAGATACAAATGTGATTACGAGATAAAAATGGAGAAGAGATTTGATCATAACTTCATAAAGGCGAGCAGATTTCATGGTACGCCTTCAGAATCGACAGTGATATACATGGTGTGGCATGAATTGGGGATGAAATGTGAACTTGGGTGTGTAACATGCTGTCGGGAATTCTATATTGGGGTGGATGGAGTGCGCTAGGATTATGGATGATGACGACGACGATGGTGATGATGGTGGTGAAGATGTGGGAGCTGCTGGCAGTCGTCCTCGCACTACAGGAATGGAGACACTGGCTGGAGGGCACCCGCGAGCCGTTGCCCAACCCCCCCCCAGCGTAAGCGTAATATTACCGAGCACTTTTTGTCACACAATGGACACATCACAATCCTGCCTCCAATATTAGCATCACAAATTTCTTTGCTGTGGGAAGCGAAAGAAAATGTCAAAGAAATTCAACAACCAAGCATCAGTATTTACCCAGTAAATTGGATTTAGTTTTCTACTAATTTTCTACTGGAATTAAATTTTCTACTGATTCTTATTCTTTTACTAATGGGTGGGTCTGACAGGTGTGTGTGTCACATGAGACCGACTTTTACCTGCTGGGGCTGCCGTCGTAGCCGTACTATATAAAGGTGGAAATTTACATTGGAAACGTTTGGTTTAGCTGTTGTCATGTGTGTGGTTGTTGCAGGCGCTGCATCCTTTCGACCCGTGCCGACTGTTCGGCTGGCAGACGGGAAACTCACTGAACTCCGTCGGTATGTTGATTGACACATGTAATATCCATAAATTTTAGAGTTGAGATTACAAATATAGACCTGTGCGTCTGACACTGATTCGGGGTCTAAAAAATATTCGGGGGCATTGTAGTTTCGCCGAGCGGCACGACGGGGCAAACTTTTGGATTGGTGGGCCACAATGGGTTCTAAAATTTGACAGAGGGGCCAGACCTGGAGCAGATGGATGGAGTGTTTTGATAACCTCACCTCATCTGAGAAAAGAAATGCACCTTGCTCTGGCCTCAAACCATCTTTAAAGTGCAAACACTTCATTGGTTGTTCCGGCACTCAACAAGCTTTCAATATTATTTACAAGTTCACCAATTGCTTAATAAAATCAAAAATATTTTATTTTTCCCAATAAAGTAATCAATTATTCAATAAAACCTTTAAAATTCCTTGGGGTTCCTCAAGCGGATTACTTTCAAGAGTTGCACACTAAAGAATTGTGAAAGCTAGCTTGGAAGTGTGTGCGTATGTTTGGGCAGGCAGGTTCCCAATATGCAACAAAAATTGAATACAGCCCTGCTTTTCAATAAAGAATTTAAAAAATTTTGAACTTTTCAAGGGGATATGCTTGCACGCGCAGACATTCGATTAGCGGTGACATTAAACAAATAATATAGATTAAAAAAAACATCTCGCCTTTCCATCTAATATAATTAGTATTATTAAGGAAGGACGCGGGCGTCTTGTTGAAGGCCATCTTCATATCTGTCGACCGAATTTGTAATCACATCCACAGCTGATGAGCGCAGGGCCACCGTATGCCACTAGATACTGTTGTGGATGGTAAATGACGCGGCCCATGTTTCTCAGCGCTGCCCCCTTAGGAGACGGGCCGGCGTTCGTGAAAGTCAGGCCGAAGAGGATGGCCTTCCCCTGGACACGAGGTGGGCCGAGTGGCCCCTAAGTTCACTCTGTCTCTGAAGTACAATCTCTTTGGACATCGTATAGAACATCCCTGCCTTGCCCTTTATCTGAATGAAAATTGCTGTATTTATCTCAATTATTTTAAACTTAATTGATAGATTTTGACGACAAAGTTAAGTCTCGAGTTAACTGAAAGATTACAATTTAACTGGGCTCAAAAGTGACCAGCAAAAATCTATGAATAATTTGTGCTCCCCTAACAGCAATCATAACTGCCTTAATAGTTCAAACCGTAAAAATATCACAAACTATGATCCCAAAACATTTGGAAAGAGGTTCGCAAAATGTGAACCATTAATCTGTAACCATACAACTCATACAAGATGGGAAACCCCAAATTTTAATTAGCTCACACCCGCCTACGCTCTTCCGTGCCACGAGCCGTGCGATCGGCCGCCGTGGTGCTCCAATTTGGCTTAACTGTGACACACGCCCGTCCTCCTCCGTCCGGAGCTTCCGACCTCGCCGCTTCGACCAATCGATGGAACCTGGGCGTGGAATAGAAAACTATGAATCTACCTTATATTTGCTCGGATGAGTGTTTAGGATGGCGGAGCGCATCCGATTGACTTGGGAGTCCAGAAAAAAATCATAGCGGCCTATCACTACTTAAAAGGTTACTAGTGTTCAGTTCATTCATCAGTGCAGTCACATCAACAGCATCATTATTATTATTATTATTGTTATTTGAATTTCTGCGGGCCGGGCGCAGCGGGGACAGGGACTGGTGGCGGACGCAGAACGTGCTCCGCCGGAACAGCCTCAGCCAATCAGATGGGACACAACAAATACCCCCTCTCTGTCCGTTTTGAAAATTCATCTTAAAACATGTTTTTATTATTATTTACACTGTGCTTACTTGCTTGAAACTTGTATCTCATAAGGGAAATATTGGACAATCAAATTAATGACTGCCCAGGCTTCAGGATGTCTTTTTACCGTCTCGGCATTCAACACAAAACGAATGCTCGTCTCAAAGCACTGAAACTTCATTTTAATGTCCGAGTTGCCTTCGCGCATTCATTTGTGAACGCGCGTCATCCCGTCGAGCCAACTTGAGTTTGACATTTTGCAAGTCGTGACTTATTTCAAGCACCAAATCAATGTTGAAACATGAACACATTTGGAAAAGCGGCCTGCGTGCTAACATCGCGCCGGCCTCGCGTTTGCTGCGGCGCAGCGGGCTTGTGCTTTTGTTATAGACATTGTGTTACAAGAATCACTGTTAGAGTTGCTGCAGCGTTATCGGCCCCCAATCCCCAAACCAGCACGCAGGTATATATATATATATATATATATGGTTGTGCCTCATTGACTCGCACCCCATCTTGGCAACCGCTACGAGGTCCCCATTGTTTTTGTGGAAATTATCGGTCAGGACTGCTTGATTGACACGTTTGTGATGGTAAGAAATAAAAAAAAAAAAAAACAAGAGTGCAGTATGGTGGCAAATTCCCCCGGGGCCGCGTTGGTTTAAGAGAGGTTTACTGGCTGAGGGTTGGCTTGCCGTCGGATAGCAGAGCGGTCTAAGGCGTTGCGGGTGGTGCTGCTTTATCACATAAAATTGACTTGACTCGACTTTTTGAAACACATTTGTCCTTGATTAGTTATTGTTGGGCGAGCCAAAAAGGCGCAAGCAGACTTTTGCACCGTAATAGCCACGCCTTTTGCCTTGCTTGGTACTTTCAAAGGTTGCATGTCTCGCTTCGGCTTGTGGGAAAGGGCCGCGGGCCTGAAGAGAAGGCCTTGAAGGCCCTGACGATTTTCCACAAACTGAGCAGGAAAAAGATTTTTCAACACTGTGAGTTCTTGTGTGCCTTTTTAAACTTGACTTTTGATAGAAGCTTTTGCAGACAAGGGAGCCTGCTCATCCGATAGAGCGCAAAAGTAATAATGTTTTCTACAAAAACAATATGGACCTCGCCGCGGATTTTGATTAGTAATTGGGATTCTTACTGTTGGTATTGTACTATAGTCACATCATAGTTTGTTTATGTAACTCTGGGTTGTTCCCACATATAACACAACAACAAAAATATCAGAATAAAATTGTATACATCCAACATAGAACAGCTGCTTTTAACCGCGTCTGCGGGTCTGTGCTCAAACTGAATTCCTTGCTCCTCATTACTGACGTGCCTGTCAGATTCTACTGCAAAAACGTAGAAAATTCCCCCATTCATTTCAATGGGCTGTATTTCCCTTATGAGGACAACACACCCGTTACAGACTCAGAAATGGAGGTATGCGTATCGTGTACTCATCCTATCGTGTCTCGAGGCACGTGCTCTGAGGACCTTGCCTGGTATTCCGTCGTCGGCGCACGCCGGCCGTCTAACCGCTCCAGCACCCCGTCGTGCCGCTCGGCGAAACTATTCGCCTACAGGACAACACTAAAAGACTGAGTCTCACAATCTGACTGTAAATCAATCCTCTCCCGCAAACGAGTTTCTTAATATTCATTCCGGCCATTTTGAATTTACTTAAAAGGGGGCGGGTCCAAACAGTGCCATCTACAGGAGTAAATCATACAACTTGTTCATGAATTGTTTTTGTAGAAAATATTATTACTTTTATATATATATATATATATATATATATATATATATATATATATATATATATACACATACTGCCAGGATGGCCGAGTGGTCTAAGGCGATGATGGACAGTTAGGCTGATGATCATTTTTTTTTTTTGTGCTGAGGGGAAACGCGACAACGCTGCCCGGACACAAATGAACGGGGCATTTTGTGTCTTTATTGAGCATTAACTGAGAAAAAAATAAAAAAATCTAAATAGTTTAAATTGGGGGGGACTAGAGTGTGTGTGTGTAGGCGTGTAGTAAGAGAGGTGTGAAGACAAACAAATGGTCACTTTGTGAGAACATTTCAGAAAGAAAAAAAAAAACATTCCTGATTTTTCCCCATTGTTTGCGATCTTTGACGTCTTAAGCCGTCAATGGCAGTAAATGAGTTCAGCAACTGATATATGAACACAAATGGTGCAGCAACACATATAGACAGCTAATATAACAATACATATATATATATATATATATATATATATATATGAGGCTTCTTTCTATCAGGCAATGCAGTCTTATTTAGAGCACCCAAAATTTAGACTTGGACATATACTGCAAAGCAAGTGCAATTGATTTATGAAGGGACTGTTCATGCAGATGAAATATGTTCATAAGATGTCTGCTCTGCGTCATAGCACACCATTACACAAAAAAAAAAAATTAAAATAAATAATTAATAAATAAATGAATGAATGTAATAAATCAGTTCTAGGAAAGAAGGGATGGACAACTTGCTTTCACTCTCGCACTGTGCACTGTCCACAAACATTTGATATGCTGTTTGAAAGCCATCAGCCAGCACCTCAAAGACGCCTGGGTTCCCTCCCAAGATTCAAGAGTGAAGAATCACCCCATCACTGGGTGTGGTTAACTGACTCCCCAAGTCGTTTCACAACAAGTTCACCATGACATTTTCACACATATAAATAAATAAAGGAAGTGTTTTATTGCAAGACGTGGAATCAAGCAGCCACTGCTGGTTAGAATGACACATTTTTGTTTTTCATGTCGTTCCAGCAAATAAAATGGCCTCATTAAACGGGCGTCTATGCGGCGCTTTTAGACGAGGGGAAGGGAGAAAGTGAGGTGGACGATACGCCTGCCCTGTTATTTAATGAAACGCTTTACAACAGGACATTGATCTGAGCGGTAAGCTGTTGAGTAATTTTGTTATTGCCAACAAATCATTTGAAATTTCGTCAGTGAAACCGCCCCGTATTTTCCTGCGTGGAGCCATAGGTGGCTATTTCTATTTCTATTACAACAGCCTAATGTGGACTAACACAAAAGCTTTAGAAATATTCGACAAATCAGCATCATTATTTTTGGGGAAAAAAAAAAAAGGTTTGACTGAGCTCTCATCATAAAGTTAATAAGATTTGACCCAGTAACTTATAGTGGTGGAAAACAGAACCACTTTTTGCAAGGTCCATTGCCCACTTGCTCAACATTAGAATATTGCGTATCAGCAAATATTACCACATGACTGTTCCCTAATCAGATACAATAATAAAAAAATAATAAGTTGTTTTTTTTTTTATATGCCATTTTAGCAGCAGTGTGGCCAACAAAGCTGAGTATTTTATTTTCGCCACTATCTTTCTCTGAGTACATCCCCCCCGTGGCCATTAACATGCTTACTCATTTGCACATTTTGATGAGTTTACCCCGCGGCTGTCTACGGGCCCATTGTGAATATGTGTGTTTAACTTCAAACATGTTCATTTTGCTCACGTACAAACATTATGTGAAAGGACTTTTAACAGGGCTTCAAAAAAAAAAAAAAAAAGGTTGCTTTTGTGTGTTTGTCTGCTAGCATGATGATTTTGAGTTCAAATCTGGCTCTTTTACTTTTGATACACATCTGTTCTTTTTATTTATTTATATGACTATAATTTATGACAGTCATGTATATTTTCCTCCTAGTGCAATTTATTTACAAAACAATGCAGATATTTTGATTGAAAATAAATGTCAAATTTATTTATTTATTTCTTTACATTTAAATTGAATGACACATTCCACATTTTAAAAGGAAGCTCACTAAAAAAAAAGATTCAGGCCTTCTGTCATAAACGTTTCCAATGTATATTTCCACCTTTATATAGTGTAAAAAGACATCCTGAAGCCTGGGCAGTCAACATTTATATTCAACACTGTTAGGAGGCTCTGCTTTCGCAGAGCATCAAAAAATTATATATAAACATATATATATATACATATATACATATATATAAACATATATATATATATACATATATATATATACATATATATACATATATATATATATATATATGTGTAATTTCCCTAGTTTTACGGGTTTTTTTAGAATAACAAGCCTGTGGAGTAAAGAGGGGAAAATAAATGGGGCACAGATCAATAAAAAGCTCTTTCACAATACGAAATTCATCCTTTTTCGTGAAAAGATATATATATATATATATATATATACTATGTGCGCGTGTACCATATTATTCTGCATCGGCTGTGTCAAACTCAATATTTCCCTTATGAGATAATGCCTCTCATAGCAAATGTGTACAGCGCGAGCTGAAACACACAGTCGAGACAAGCCATTCAGTTGCAGCGTTTGTGCTAAAACATTCTCCACTAAACATAGTGCTGAGAGACACAATTGTGTTGGTGACAAAAGCAGCTTGATATTTTAAACGTCTAATATGAACAGGAAGTGAGTTATGAATTTTTGAAAGTCCGACTTTTGCCCTGCCCGATGAGACTGCCAAGTTTGGTGAGTTTTTGTGCATGTTTCGGGGGTCAAAAATGCTTTTTTTTTGTTTTTTTACTTCGTTTTGTAGCTACGCAAGGCTGCGTTCGGCCTGACTTTCACGGATGCCGGCCTGTCTCCTTCGTTTTCCAATATAAGTACGTCAAGGAATATAATTAAAAAGGTTTTACTATTTTTTTGGAACCATCAACGCTGAAAGGTACAAGCCGTTGATGCCTCGCAAAATTGGAAGAGTTGGTCTCCCACATGGACGTGGTTTATCTGTGGATCAAAACACACTGGCCAGTAGGAAACTGACGATGCTTGCAAGACACAGTAGCCAAGTGCACAGTACTACAGTTTCTACTACTTCTTTTGCAGCCCTCCTACTCCAAATTTTGAGCCATACATAAGGAAATTTACATTGGAAACGTTTGGTTTAGCTGTTAATGAAGTTTCGTTTGACTTGGCTATGTCATTCAAATTGGAATTTTTGAATTGTTTTCACATTTGTATGACTGTAAAAGTTTGTTTTTTTAGTGCTGAAAATGCATTTTCAGCTCGCACTGTACACATTTGCTATGAGAGGCATTAGTCACCACAATGGACTTTGTGTAGAAATTATTATTGGGGCCCGAGCAGCGACCATTAGGGCCCGAGCAGTGACCGCTGCGAGGTCCCTATTGTTTTTCAACACAACGTCCAGTAACTGCTCTCCGCTCCTGCGTGAGAAACGAAACAAAAAATTTTAGCCCCAGTGTTTGTCCCTACACGATTGCCTTAAAATTCTGTCTGTAGCATCTGAAGTATGTTTTTAATTTTTTTCAAGTTCGGCGGGCCGCCATAGTCGCGTTGGAGAAGCTCGGCCAACGCCGGCGGCGGCTGCGCCTTGGCGTCGCCAAACACGGCCACGCCCTGCTTCAGGCTGATGGCGGCGGCCTTTTGTGCGAAGGGTATGAGTTCAATTTCCAGGTACCCTTCTGGTCTCGACCCTCCGGCCTTATTCCTAAAATTTGTCGACACCCGAGGGCGGGCGTGTGTCACAGTTAAGCCGAATTGGAGCACCTCTTCCGCCCGGGCACGAGCGGAGCGCGAGGCTGTCAGTTATTGCAACACTTAGAAAAAGTGTACAGCGCCAGCAGACAATGAATTTTCAGCACTAAAACTGGGCAAAAAGTCTCATCTTGTTTTCCTTTGTCCTCCGGGCACTGAAGCATATTGCCAACATATTAAATAGTAATATCATCCTTAGCCAATTCCGAAATACTATATGACGGGGGCGGGGCTTCAAAGTTTTCACTTAAGATTTCCTTCGCCGCAATGGACAAAATGCTTAATAACTCTCTTGCACATGCTGCTAAAAATCCAAAACCGTTTTCAAAAACCGGATGACGAGACGAAAAACCTGCTCCCACCCAGTCTCGAACCCACGCCTCCTGGGGAGACTTCGACCTGAATTCAAAAAGGACGAGGGGGGGAAAAAAAAGGCAAAAACGTATAAAATTCATATTTCATTTAAAGACTGTTCTTAGCTTTCTATGATCCTTGAATACGAGCTAAAGGGAGTCATCTTCACAAGTATTTACTTTTTTCAAAACGCGTTGAGTGAAGGAGAGAGGCTGGGCGATGACAGAAACGACAAAGTGCAGTGTCATAGCATTTGCCATCCATCCATCCCTTTTCACAAACTTTTTTTTTTGTGTTTGTATTTCCACTGTGGGTTAAACATGTACACATACTCACTAGAACACACATACAATGGGGTAAGTAACAGGCGGTGCCAAGCGGCCCCTAAGTTTGCCCAAATGGAAGCTCCGGAGGAGGAGTGCATGCTGTGTGACAGTGAAGCCGAATAGGGGCGGCCCCCGCCTTATTATGAAAGTTTAATGTTCGTGCGGCCCGCGAATTTGATATGACTGTCTGTAGTTATAAAGCTTTAATTACAAACACAATGCTCACAGTGATATGTGAACACAGGATTTCAACATGCCGCACCGGAGCTGCTTTTGCCCTTACTTTAGGGGGTTGATTTTTGTCTTGATTACTTGGCATGACATGCTGCAGTATGGAGCCAAATAATCATGAATAAAACTGCTTGAGGGAGATGAGGACCGAACGCATGCGGGACACGTCTTTGGCCTGCGAAAGGTGAACCGCGAAGTAGCGAGGGTTCACTGTATGTATAAGACCAAGACCTACAAAAAAGTCTCTTGGAGCAATGAGCTAGGTTTTACAGGAAGTCGGCCATTTTGAATTTACTTAAAAGGGGGCGGGTCACCACAATGGACTTTGTGTAGAAATTATTATTGGGGCCCGAGCAGCGACCGCCTCCAAAGCCTTTGTTTAACTTTGGAGGAAAATGGTGTAACATCGCTACCCCGCCGACACAGGAACGCGGAGCGACGGCTGGTCGTCGATCCCTGCCGAGACAAGAACATGGAGCGGCGGTGAGAACGGAGATCAGTTGTTGCTTTTTCAACGGACAGCCGGCGGGCTGTCGGTCTCCGCGGTGTTTAACAGTGAATGACTAACTGTATGCTAACTTGCATATTTACTTTGGTCTCAGGCACCTGGACACCCCCGGCCATGGACCTCGTCCACGACTTCGACGAGAAACGATCCAGTTTCTTTTCTTTTCGACCGAACTACTGCAAAACGGCCGGCGCGCTCTTCCTTACTCACATAAATCACCCCTTACGAATTGTGTTAATATTTTAAATCAAATCTATACTATAATCAGTTGACACATGTGGGTGTTATTATTTATTTATTTATCCATCCATTATCTGAGCCGCTTATCCCCACGAGGGTCGTGGGCGTGCTGGTTTTTTATTTATTTATGTCTATAGTTATTTATGAAATTATTGGCCAATATAATGTAGAAAATGGTTGTCTGTCTTTGATGATGCAATGTTAATGTTTGAACAAATGTGACGTTTTTGGGATCTGTGTGATTGACTAAAGTTAAGTTTGATTTAAAAAAAAATCTAAATGTCAAAAATTAATTGAAGCGATGAAGGCGTGATCAGCCAGGCTTGCACTAAAATGTCAAAATATTGATCAGGACACATTAGTAGACACACACTTGTACAGTTTATCAGGATAAAAAAAACCCAACCTTGATGGGGGAACTAGATTATCGATCATTCTTCCCGAAAATGCACAGGAAAGACTTCATTCCCGTATTCCTCACGCCTACTCTTCCACACGAATATCGAGCTCATTTTGTTTCTGGATATTTTTCGACAGAGTTCCAGGAGTGACATGAGCAGCGTAGAGCATCCTCAACAGCACTATGGTGGCTGTCAAGATTTAAACAAGCAGTTTAAGAAGAAATGAAACTATGAGAATTGATGCTGTCACAACTGCTTGAACACAGGATATGTAAGCTCCACTTGGCACTCCAAGTAGTCATGTTGTCAAGTTTGCTTTGTCCACAATTGGTCAAATTTCAAACTTGAAATGTTTTCAATTATTTACAGCCGCTGTTTATTGCTTTTGTTCTGTCGACTAGTCCATGTTTTGTTGTATTCTGACCTTCATTCATGAAGGTTCTGGGAGGTAGTGTGTTGTCAAGATGAAGTCTCTTCATTTTTAGATTCAAAATCATAGTGAGGGTCCAGTTGTTTTTTTCTCATGCAAGTAAGTGCTGAGACGGCTGCCAACTTATTTTTGATCGCAGTGGTAGCGCCACCAACTGTTGCGTTCACAAATAACTATTCGCCATTTGAAAGTGTTTAGCACCTATTTGATAATCTCACATTTATTTTCATGATCTGTCTATAAGAGACAGAAGTGGATACATTTTCAACACTAGTATATCTATTGGACCCAGGAACAATGATAAAAAAGATGAAAAACTACACTTCTACGTAAGGTGTATTTTTTTTCAAATTGTGAGGTATATTTTTTTTAGATTCTAATGCACATTGGCGCTTGACCTCATTACGTCACAATCCTGGCGGAGCGGTCGAATCTGAAATATTTCCGATGCAAAGTTGATTCGAAAGCCAAAGAATAAAAATGTTTCTTAAAATTTATGAAAATTGTACATTCGGCATCTACCTTTCTTTTTGTAGCCTGAGCGGACGGCCCCTCTGTCAAATTTTAGAACCCATTGTGGCCCTCAGCCACATGTTTGCCGTCTGGCTCAAACGATTAGAAAACTACGTGGAAAGATTCAAGGGTAAGTATGGAGACTGTTCCCGCCGATACAGGGACGTGGAGCGGCGGCTGGTCGTCGAACCCCGCCGAGACAGGAACGTGGAGCGGCGGCGAGTCGTCGAGTCCCGCCGAGGCAGGAACGTGTTCCAAAGCAATATTAAAATCATATTTTCCAAACAGTTCTTGCACTGTACCCACTTTCAATAATTTTAGTAAGGTGTTTTTGTTTTGTTTTTTTATTTTGGAATAAAATTATGGAAATCAAAACATGTTTATTTTTTTATCAAATTAATTTATCAAACAACAAAATATGAGATTAGTTCAAACTGACAGTAAAGGCAGCAAATAATATTGCATCCCCCACTTTTCAAAATGGCCGACTTCCTGTAAAACCTAGCTCATTGCTCCAAGAGACTTTTTTGTAGGTCTTGGTCTAAATGTAGCTCTTGGGAAGTTTTATTACATTTGCACTCTCGCCTCCTCCTCAAGCCCAAAAACTCTGAAAAATCGACTTGTCGACGACACGCTCCAAACGTCATTGTGGACTCGTCAAGTCGACTAGTCTGTACAACCCCTAATGCATATCAGTGCACATCATATGAGTGTGTGTGCGTGTGTATGCGTGAATGTGGGGGTGTGTGCGTGTGCGCGTGGTGCTCAAGTGTGCACAGGAAGGTTCTGCGGTGGCCTAAAAAGACCATACAGACTATAAAAGTTCCTTTCACCACAATCTAATTAACCGCTGCTATTTTAGACACGACATTGGCGCGTGTGTCCCTGTCCACGCGCACGCAAGCATTGATTCGACTGTGCGTTTTGTATATATTACATTGTCTACATGTGCACTTTTTAACAAATATTCCTTCGGCGTGCATGCGAGTGTGGAGAATAGCGACTTTGTGCTCAGGGTCAGTCTTGGGCTCGCCTCGGGCCGTGTCATCCATTGACAACCATCTTGTTACCTGACCTCCACTAACCACAGCCCTGAAGTTAATCCTCAAAATGTATCAAATACATATTTCTGACCATTTTTGTGACATGCTGTCACATAGGTATCATGAAGTTTGACTGGCAACATCCGAAAATAATAATGACAATAAATGCAGGAGCACCTCCCATCATGCGGAAAGAAAGTGTCACGATCCGTCTGCGGCGTCTCCAGCAAGTGGGCGTGGCCCGGCGGCGCCGCTCCGGGAAGCGGCCACGAGCGAGACGCGCTCCCGATCGCCACAGCTGGATGACATTAAGACACTAATTATTGGACTACTTAAGCAGCCGACGCGGACATACCCGCGTCGGATTATTGTTCCACGTTGCTCATGCTATTGCTCATGCTCTCGTTCACAGATTGTTCTGCTCGCGATTTGCTCTTGTTCTGTTGTTTGCGTTTTCATGTTTTGAATTTCACCAGCTACTATTCGGCTCGCTTTAAGTTTATCGTTCTCAATTGGATTTTGTCTTCACCCTTTCGTGGTAAGCATTGTTTTTCGGTTCCTTGCGTTGCAAGCGTTTTCTGTTGATTCCTTATTTTTTCCTGGAGTGACTCGGTCTCCCGGGAGACGCGAAGGACACGAGGGAATTAAAGAGAAATCACAACAGCCACAACATTTTCTTGCATTCGGCTTACTGTGACGCGAGCATGCCCTCCTCCTCCGGAGCTTCCATTCGGTTAAACTTAGGGGCCGCTTGGCACGGGCGAGCAACAGGGTTTTTTTTTTTTTTTTTAGACAAGTAAGTGAGGCCCAATAAAGGAAGGAATATTTCCAATTTCCCACAAGCAGCACTCGTTTTGACCTCAAATGCTACAGTATTCCATTTAACTGGATTAATAGGGGCTGGTTTACAATCCCCTTCTTGACCTGTCACTCGCGGTGCGGTGTGCGCTGGCTTCTTTTCATTTGGATAACCAGGTGGATGACAACTGTTTGCAAATGAATATAATTTTCGCCTTAAAGGCCACTCCTCCTGGCTGATGTCCTCGCGCCGGAAAATTGCCTCTTCTTCTACTGGCTGTTTGCACATGCGAACTGCTTCGTTGTAAGTAAGGAACATGACAAATTGTTGAAATTGGTTTATCTCATTAAGACTTCATGCATTACAATAACTTTTTGCTGGGGTGAGGTTCCTATTCAGCAAATTGAAGTACCAACAAGATAAGCTCTGAAATTACTGTGACAGATCGCAAGAATAATACTATGAAATAGGGCTGGGCGATATGACCTAGAATCAATATCGCAATAAATTGAGCAATTTTACCTTGACAACGATAAATGCACAATAAATTTCCGCCCGTGCACCTTAGTTGAAATTCCAAAAGGTAGAGAAAGAACTTCTATGAAAAAAAATAGTCAAGCAAAACTCTGTTTGTCTCAACAATTTGGAAACTTTTTGGAGGTGCCCGAGTGTGGTCCTCGAGAGTACACATTTGCTATGAGAGGCATTATCTGGAATCTGGAGTGAATGGAGTCATCCCACCGCTGCGTCCACACCACACAGCGGTGAGGACACAAATGACACACACACACACGTTCTGTAGTCATTATTTCAGTCAAGTTTTTGCGTTGCTGGCGTGATCGCAAAGGAAATTCAACTTGGGTGTCGAGGAAATGACTTATTCTAGTTCTCTCATTCCTAAAATAATACAAAATGAAAATGACCCCCAAGTAGAACTCCAGACACTTGTTGATTTTTTTTTTTTGCAAAAACATTCATTTTTCCTGTCAATGGTGCAATGGATGAGTGAAGACTAGTATTTTATTTCGCTGACATGCTCACATTTTATATTGTACACTATGATAAGTGTCTAAATTTGTTTGTGGAGTACGGGCTGGCCGGGCCGCAGACCCACGCTGAGCTCTCCTGGGAGGGTTCCAGGTTGCCACCACAGGTCTGCCTGTCATTGTAATGAAGGTCTCCGTCTGTCTTAGGGGCAGGAGTCGTGGCGGCAAGCAGCAGGCTACTGGGGTCTCTTGAAGAGGGGCTGACGAGCTGGTAGAGGTCACAGGTAATTTTCTCTTTAGATCTGGCAACTGCCCGGTCACGCTGTATGTTTATGAGCTGTGGAGGCGGGACCCAGATGGCAGTGACTACAACATTTAATAACATTAATAATATCAACAACAATAATAACACCTTAGAATTAATTATCTTTACAAAATTAACTCACCATGATTTGGACCATGACAATAAATGCACAAAGTGAAATTAAACAAAATCAAAGCATGTTGCCATGAACGGTGTCCAATAATTCATATCTATCTCACCCATAATCAAGAACATACCCAATCAAAACCCTTAACAGTTTTGCAGCTGCATGTTAAAATGTGAAAATGTTGAAATATTGGATGAATACTGCAAATCTACCTGGCTTTATAGC
Organism: Idiotropiscis lumnitzeri; assembly: GCF_059441095.1. Lineage (NCBI taxonomy): Eukaryota > Metazoa > Chordata > Actinopteri > Syngnathiformes > Syngnathidae > Idiotropiscis > Idiotropiscis lumnitzeri. The sequence goes on from NC_142412.1 coordinate 1,913,843, forward strand.
TTCAACTTACTTCGGACATATCAACTTGACTATGTGCAACAAAAATCTCAAAAAGTGTCAACAATATTGCAAATGTACATGAGATGTTTATAGCTTCAGGGTACATGCAAGTTAAAATAATGTAATAAAACAAACAGCCCATATCCATCAATGAGGAACAACTTTAACAACCTGGTAAAATGTAAAATGCCTTGCCTTGAGGCTAAATCTAATTGCTCCCCATTGCCACACCTAATTAATGTGTTAATACATGATACATTTTTCTATAAGCAACCCTTATGATTGTTGCTTCTTGGAGCATTTGGACTGATGTTCGCCTCACGCTGGCTATTTGGGAAAAGGGCCTTGAGGAAGCGCTTGCCAAAGCAAACGCGCCTCACCAACGTGAACACGTACAAAGTTTACTGTCCGCAAGTGAACATTAGCCCAACCAAGACTTATACATGTTGGAACGTTGCCAAACACGAAATGTTACCGGTTTGTTGTTTTTATGTTCTGCCAAAGCAAACGCACATCACCAACGTGAACACTTACGAAGTTCACCACGCACAAGCAGACCTTAACCAAGCCAAGACTTGTTCACATTGGAAAGTTGCTAAACACGAAATGTTCCCGGTTTGATATTTGAAAGGTTCACGTTTAAAAATGCAAATTTTGCAACGATAACGATTGAGTCCGACATCATCGCAATTTTTTTTATACTGCAATTACGAACATTCCTTTACGTCTAAAAAGCAAAATGGCTCTTAATTTTGCACTATTCTGTTCCTGCTTGTGTCTTTTTGCATTTCATTTCACAAAATGTGGACAAAGCTTTTTTTTTGCGTCAAATGTTGTCTCGTGGCCCCCAATATTTTAAAACGTTATTGGACTCAGTCGCAGTCAAATTAAAAAAAGTTTCATCTCAACGTAATATATTACTCTAAAGCGTGACACTTTCCGAAAGCCGGAGCGTCGCCAGCTGTTATGCGTGCGTGCGTGCGTGACATTCCACGATGGACGCAAGCCTTCCACGGTCGGATACAATGTTTCAAAGTTCCCCGCTGGAAAGGGGACTTAGAAGAAACTAATAAAAAGAGAAGAAAGCCGCCCCTGAAAACAAATTAAAACAAACTAAATAAAAAAATAAAAAAAACTCAAAATGAAACTTTAATTCATATTCCAAAACTATAATAACCTTGTGCATGACTCAGACAAAACATCAACTCAGCAAGCATCATTTGCTGTGTTTTTTTTTTTTTTTTTTAACTTTTGTCAAAAAGAAGAAATGTCTTAAAAGAAAACCTTCCTAATACCAATTACACATGCTCAGGTTATTTGAAACTTTTTTCTTGACCAGCTCATAAAGCAGACTGTTTGACCCAGGAACGGATGCATATTGAGTGGCAGTATGTGCCCACCTCTCTCACACTGGCTTGATCATCCTTGAGACAAAGAAAGTTCAATTCCAAATGTTTGTCAGGAAGTGTAGTTTATACTGTTTGGCATACCTGTGTTGCCCAACCTATACGTCTATGCCAGCATTAAAAACAAATAGCTGGACAGAGGAAGACGGGGGTCCTGTTGAGTACACAGACATTTCTCATTTCTACCTGTGACCTTGGGCACAGCGACATGTACCATTGGCAGGCTTCGATTTGCCACGTTAGGTCGTCGTGGAAAAGCTGCAATGCAAGATAATTTCGGCTTTTTTTACCCCTGCTTCTCCTCCTTCCCTCCTGGGAGCGCGGAGAAGTCAGAAATACAGCAGTTCACAGCGTGGAGATTACAGGTAATATGACACACAGTCTTCATAAACATTCTTGACCCGAGCCGCAAACGAGAAGCGCCAGCGATTAGCCCTGGAGATAGTTTCCATTGTTTCAGACAAAGCTCAAAATAGACAGAAAGAGTACAGCAGGCGGTGTGCTTTATTACCACTATAGACCATAAAATTAGACATTAGTGAAAATGGTTCATTAAATGGCTGGGAATGTTACAATTCGACATAACTCTTCATGTACTGTATTGTCGTGGTAAATGAATTGTGTTTCTGCACCCCAGTCTCCATTACAGCTGGCCCATCAGTGCTCCTTAAAAACATTTATCTATAATTGGCAGATCTGTGTCATATACATAATATGTTCGCTGTTAGGGATGGTTTGGCTTGGTTGTTGAAGAAAGAATGTATGGCAAATAGGAGCAAACTAAAGAAAACAGTTGGGAGATAACATTCAGATGGTTGAAGGAAGATCATGGCTCGCAAATACACTCGTTTGGAATGTTCTCTCTCGCTATTTGTTCTCAATCACCTTGATGAAACAATCCTGAAGGCTGTGTGAATGAGACCACTGACAAGATGATTTTCCACCCCTGGCATGAGGCCGCTTTCTCCACTTAATGTCCTCCGATAAAATGTTCCACACAAGTAAACTAGAAAAGTCTCCACTCTTGACACATGTGACAGTATTTGCATCTTAAGACCTGGGACAAACACTGGGGCTAAAATTTTTTGTTTCCGAAATACTATATGAACGGGGGCGGGGCTTCGAAGTTTTCACTTAAGATTTCCTTCGCCGCAATGGACAAAATGCTTAATAACTCTCCTGCACATGCTGCGAAAAATCCAAAACTTCACATGTACATAAAGAGTCGGTACCTGAAGACATCTATATGTTTATATTCAGTTATACACCTTGCGCCAATCAATATCATTTTTTACATTTTGACGTACTGCACGGTGCCCTTTTAACGAATCCGATTGAAAATTGGCTAGAAAAGACTCAAGACATTGATCTTACTCTATCCCTATTTTTGTGACTTTCCTTCGAAGGGCGTGGCTATTACGGTGCCGCAGAGTCTGATTAATCTCCGTGGCAACAAAAGTTCCTGCAAAATGATTCAGATGATCCATCTTCTCGAAATTTTTCACATTTGAGGATATTCAGGCCCTGAAGACGGCTGCCAACTTATTTTTGATCGGATGAGTGTTTAGGCCTTGAGGATGTCACAATACGAAAGTCTTTCGCCTTCTTCAGAGTGTCACATGATGGTGTCTTGTGGCCCGTCTTTATCAGCTGATGTTCCATGAGGGCGTGACTTACCTGTCACAAGAATGAAGGCAAGTCACGCCCCCCGCTGTCCGTTCACTCCGCCAAGATGCTGCTCCAGGTGGTAGAGAGGATGAAGGCTCCCTTGTCTCTGTTCATGGTTTTTATGCCTCGCTTGCAGATCTCAATGGCCTCTCTGATCCAGCGCTGTTGTTTGTTCTCTTCGGTGCGGATGACCCTGCCCTTCTCCCGGTCCACGGATGCCGGCCTTCCCCCGGACGCGAGGTGGGCCGAATTGCACTAAGTGCGACCAGGGGTTGGACGTTTAGGTGACCAGGGGTGGGCCACTTAGATCAGTATTCCATTTCTTTCTCACCAACAGTTTACACGGTTCTCATCTATGTGAGGCATTATCTCATAAGGGAAATACTGGACAATCAAATTAACTGTGGAAAAATCGACGATAAAATGGTACAGCTGGAGCAGCGTGAAATTGTATTTAATTTTCACGCTTCGCCCGCACGCTGATGCTTCGCTTGTCCAGCTTTTGTTCATTTTCGCCACATCATCTTTCAGCTGATCCAGACACTGGCTGAGGAACTCATGCGCGTCCTGGTGTTGGAGTGACACGAAGCAACATCGTTCAAACCAAACTGATTCGTCAAAAGGATTTCTTTCAGTGTCTGCGTCTTACGTTCTGCATATTTCCAGAGAAACGCTCGGCAGTAGCTGAGATGGCACTTTTCACTTTCCTCAACAGGTCCTTTTGTATTTCCGGGCAGCCCACGTCCTTCTTGGCTAGAAGATGAGCAAAACGCCTGGGCGTACAAAAATGGGAACACATTTTATAATCTAAAATTATAAATGGATATTGCAGTGGTATATTCTTGGAATTAAAAAAAACTCAATACAGTCTCGATTAACTCATTGACGGATATGGAAGTCAGAAAGTGGATTCTTTTCAACAAGGCTGGTCGTGAATTTAAAGGGGCACGGAGCTCCGGGTGAATTTTACAAATTTCTTCTAAGTCCCCTTTCCAGCGGGGAACTTTGAAACATTGTATCCGACCGTGGAAGGCTGTTGGCGGGCACGGCGGTGCCAAGCGGCCCCTAAGTTTAACCGAATGGAAGCTCCGGGGGAGGAGGGCGGGCGTGTGTCACAGTTAAGCCGAATTGGAGCACCTCTTCTGCCCGGGCACGAGCGGAGCGCGAGGCTGTCAGTTATGAATGAATAAATGAATAAATAAATAAAGAATGCTACCTTTCATTTCACAGGGCACACCGGACGGCGTACCAGCAGGTAAAAGTCGGAGTAATTAAATAAATACAAAAAGAATGGCTGGGGAATAAAAAAATAATACGTTTTAATAATAATTTGTTTTTTTTGTTATAACATGAATTTCACTCTCTCTCTCCCCGTATATATATATATATATATATATATATATATATATATATATATATATATATATTTATGATATATATTGTATATTTTTTTTAAGCATTTTTGAAGGTGCGCCGCTACTCATTTTCTCAATGGAAACAAGCTAATGTTAGCCATGCTAATTAGCTGTCACAATCAAACAGGTACGATAACACTCGGTGAGATTCGTCAAACTGGTGGCACACGGAAAGCACCATGTACGGTTTTTTAATTACTCCGACTTTTACCTGCTGGTACGCCGTCCGGTGTGCCCTTGCGCAACGTCATGCTCAACAACAGCGAGCGCATGAAGGTGTCCTGTCGAGTTTCGGCGGCGGCATCGCGCACCGCCAGCCTGCGGAAATACTGGACAATCAATGACTTCCCAGGCTTCAGGATGCCTTTTTACACTCTATAAATGAACGGCTGCGACGGCAGCCCCATAGGCGGCTATCCTGTGTGGAGTTTGCACCACTTTTGCGGGTCCAAGTTAGCGGCGGTGGTCCACGGAGGGTCCGGAGCGGTCTAAAGCGTCACAATAAACTTGTTGCTTGCATTGCAGACAACTGCAGTGGTTCTTCCACCGAGCATTTAGTCAAAAAAATAGCAGGATGCCATAAATCCGGTTCTAATGGAATTTCAGAGAAATGTTTTTTCCCCAATGGGCCAGACGAAAATTCCGAGCTGGTCATACCGCAAGACTGTCATACACCATATTTTTTGTGTCAGTTGGTACACCTTTCTTTTTTTTTTTTCTGCAAATACAATACCGCCTGACAAAAAACTGTTATTTATATTATTGAGGTAGAATGTTTGGCCTGCATATCATTCCAAATTCACAAAAATATTAGACCTATTCATGTTTTAGTATAGGACATGTAAGACCCAGCGTAAGTATAACTAAGTCATGTCTGCCATCCAGTGTTGATTGGTGATATTACAACTTAAAAATACATTATTTCCCTTCAAAATGTGAGAGGCCTGCAAACGAAAACTGGAAAATTATCACAGACTCAGTGGCGCCAGGCCTTCACACACTCACAGGATGTGGAAAGACTTCAATAACATGTGTTCAGATGTCCAGACTCTATACAGGAACACATCAATACATCAATGCGTTCTGGAATCCCGCCTCAGACAGAGCCGTTTCGGCGATTGGTTCATCATCATATCATAATTTGTAGGAAGCCCAGAAAAATGGATTTTCAAATTTCTATTTTTTAATTCAAGTATGAAAACAATTAGACAAAATGGAAGTTTTTGAGAGAATTTTTTACCACAAACAGTGCATGAAAACTGTTTCTCACCAAATTAATGGCTGCCCGGGCTTCAGGATGTCTTTTTACACTATATAACCCAACAACGCAAGACATTCACCAAATTCCGTTACACAAAATCAGAAGTGATTTAGATGACACCAATGACACACATCAGGCCGAGCAAATTTATCAATATTTTGCAGAGCGGTCTAAGGCGTTGCGTTCAGGTCGCAGTCACCCCAGGAGGCGTGGGTTCGAATCCCACCTCAGACAGAGCCCATTGAAAGTACCAAGCAAGAACAAAGCAAACACATTCAAGAGAGCATTACCAGATGCCAGGATGGCAGAGTGGTCTAAGGCGTTGCGTTCAGGTCACAGTCACCCCAGGAGGCGTGGGTTCAAATCCCACCTCAGACAGTGCCCATTGAAACTACCAAGCAAGAACAAAGCAAACACATTCAAGAGAGCATTACCAGATGCCAGGATGGCAGAGTGGTCTAAGGCGTTGCGTTCAGGTCGCAGTCTCCCCAGGAGGCGTGGGTTCAAGTTCCCTGCTGGGAAACTGGGAAATGTGGACGTGCACGGTACTTTTGATAAACGCTTAACACCTGCCGTAAATATGAACTTACTGCACCGAGGACGAAATCTCCACACGACGGTCTGATTCTACACAAGCTCGCAGTTTAAAAACAATCACCAGCTCGCGCTGTACACATTTGCTATGTGAGGCATTGATTAACGGCGAGTCTTTCGCCTTCTTCAGAGTGTCGTCATCATGAGGTCGGCGATCCGGGAGCAGACCGCCACGATGTCAGGACGTCATCCAGTGAAGAGAGGCCAAGATTGGGGTTATATAACAAGTAGCCGCACCGGCTAGCCGTAGGTAAAACTATTTTATTCAAAGTAGGCTAAGTAACAGATAGCTTCCTGTCCAGGTTGAATTTCCTGAGGACTAAATTGTATGAATGGTATCTCCAACTAAGACCAAGACCTACAAAAAAGTCTCTTGGAGCAATGAGCTAGGTTTTACAGGAAGTCGGCCAGCGCCAAGCACTTGACGCTAGCGTGTGACGTCATGGCGAAATACTAGGTTTTAAAATATATATATATATATATATATATATATATATATATAAATTCTGTCTGTAGCATCTTAAGACCTGGGACAAACACTGGGGCTAAAATTTTTTGTTTCCGAAATACTATATGAACGGGGGCGGGGCTTCGAAGTTTTCACTTAAGATTTCCTTCGCCGCAATGGACAAAATGCTTAATAACTCTCCTGCACATGCTGCTAAAAATCCAAAACAATAATAATAATAATAATATTCCCTTTGATATTCATATCCATGTGCACATAAATTTTGGTGGCAATTAGTGACATTTTTAAACATTAAGTGAAGTCATGTTTAGGCTATATTAGGACATCCCCGCCCGTGCCCGGGGAAGGTGCTCCTCTCCGGGCTAAGTGCATACGCGGCCACACAAACTACACGGCAGTGTACTTGTCAAACTTGGCAGTCTCATCGGGCATGGCAAAAAATTTGACATGGAACATCAGCTCAAGACACCATCATGCGACACTCTGAAGAAGGCGAAAGACTCGCCGAAACATGGACGGAGGCCGGCTGTCGGGCCGAGGCCTACGAAAAACCCCCAACTGCGGGAAAGTAGCGGAGGACGGGGTCGGCCGCCCTCATCGGGCATGGCGAGAAATTTGATATTTTAACGTCTAATATGAACAGGAAGTGAGTTACCGAGATGCCCTTTTGATTAATTTGCCGCAGATCTAAAACATCATTTTTATGCGTTTGGCTCACCTCTCCATAGATCGATGTGTTTCATTGTGAAGGGGAAGAGGGTGCTGTCAGCACTGCACAAATAAAAAAACACTTTACATCAGCAGAGTGGCCATATTTATACTCTAATATTATTTCTTTTGTGGAAGATGGTGTTTACAAATGACGCCAACACTCATTAAGCGCACATTACCGTATTACGCTGGATTGTTACCACTGAGTCAAATTTAATAGGACTGCTTGGATAATTGGTCCTCAATTCCCAATTTTCTTTTTATTTCAGCCAGGTCAACGGCTTCGCGACATATTGAACAGAAAATTCTCATTCCGGCCAGTCATTATTTTATGGGGGCGGTTCACCACAATGGACTACAGTTTGTAGGACTTAAACCTCTCCCTGCTTTTTATAAAAAATTGGGCCACCTGTGCTCTTTCATTTTTAACAGCTAAACTAAACGTTTCCAATGTAAATTTCCACCTTTATATAGTGTAGAAAGACATCCTGAAGCCTGCGCAGTCATTAATTTGATTCATCATCAAGATGCAGAGAACCACCTCACACAAATTGGACCAATTACATATTTACTATAATTATAATTACGGCTGTCAAAGCAATTAAACAATGTAATATTTACCGTACCACAACAGGACATGTGTGCGGGAAATACTGGACAATCAAATTAATGACTGCCCGAGACCACCCGCGGAAACTGAAAATCCGCGAAGTAGCGGCGCACCTTCAAAAATGCTTAAAAAAAAATACAATATATATAATAAATATATATATATATATATATATATATATATATATATATATATATATATATATAGATATATATATATAGATATATATATATATATATATACAGAGAGAGACCTTCCCCCGGACGCGAGGGGGGCCACTCGATAACACCAAGGTGAGTGAGTCTTCACCGTCACATTGATTTTGGCTGCATTGTAACAAGTCAAACTGCTATATTTGCATCTGAAATGAACATCATGCACCCGTTGATGGATGTTTGGGCCGCCCTCATATATGCTCGGATGACTGTTTCGGCCATGAGGATGTCACAATACGAAATTCGTCCTTTTTCGTGTAAAGTTGTGGGAGTGGCATTGCACTGTTCGGCAATAAAACAACGCTGATTATGAGGTTCTAAATATGAACGACAACTCGTGAAACTTTACACACACATCAGGCCGAGCAAATTTATCAATATTTTATACGTTAGTTGTGCAGCTTTTTTGAAATGGCTCGCCATGGCCCTCAAGAAATGTTAAAAAAAGCAGCCCTGGTTGTCACGTGTTTTTGTTTAAATTATTAGATGCTATTATTAAGTGAATCAACGGAATTTATTAAAAATTAATAAACTTTTATATAGGGAAGAAAAAATATGATAAAATTTTAATTGGAATAACTTGAATGATGCATGCAAATTTGGGACACTTCCAACTACACAGTAGTTAACATTTTTATTTATTTATTTTTTTATCCTCGATCTATTTATGAACATACTAACTACATATGTGAAGCAAAACGCTGTGCTGTACGGATGCTTAGGGAAAAATTGTGTAGTTCTCCCATGTTGTGTGAGTGTGTGTGTGTGTGTGTGTGTGTGTTTATATATATATATATATATTTTTTTTTTTTTTTTTGGGTTGGCCGATCGGGTGGTGCTTCTTCCTTTTTAACTAATTTAATGCAGCGACCGCTACCCCGGGGAAGGTGCTCCTCTTCGGCTTACTGTGACGCGAGCATGCCCTCCCCCCAGCTGCATGCGAGCTAAGGTTGATGCAGTGGCTATATTACAATATCAACAGAGCACTTTGGAGAATTGGGACATCTTACAAGTTTGATTACGCCTATGATGCTCCTTCTAGACATCTTTGATTGAAAGCGACATCCTTCATGCTCTGCTGATCTTTTCCCAGGGACGCTGAATGTTGGCATTTTGTGCTCTCAGCCTGTCAGGCGAATATGTGGAAATTTATAAAAAAGCAGCTCGCATACTTGCTTACATTTGTTAGAGTTTTTTTAATTTATTTTTTTTTTGCGGTGCAAAAGCTTACAGCACCTGGTATTCCCAGAGTGACATTTATTTGATTGTGATCAGCACTAAAAAACAAACTTTTATAACAGACATTAGTGCATTTGTCACTTGCACAGTCAGATGGAAATGTACATTGGAAACGTTTGGTTTAGCTGTATGGTCAAAACAAATAGATGTTCTGTGTTGCAGGTGAAGGGCAAGTGCATGCCCTTTAATGAGCATCATAGGCGTAATCAAACTTGTAAGATGTCCCAATTCTGAAGCCCTGGCACAAACACTGGGGCTAAAGTTTTTTGTTTCCGAAATACTATATGACGGGGGCGGGGCATCAAAGTTTTCACTTAAGATTTCCTTCGCCGCAATGGACAAAATGCTTAATAACTCTCCTGCACATGCTGCTAAAAATCCAAAACTTCACATGTACATAAAGAGTCTGTACCTGAAGACATCTATATGTTTATATTCAGTTATACACCTTGCGCCAATCAATATCATTTTTTACATTTTGACGTACTGCACGGTGCCCTTTTAACGAATCTGATTGAAAATTGGCTAGAAAAGACTCAAGACATTGATCTTACTCTATCCCTATTTTTGTGACTTTCCTTCGAAGGGCGTGGCTATTACGGTGCCGCAGAGTCTGATTATTCTCCGTGGCAACAAAAGTTCCTGCAAAATGATTCAGATCCGCCCACTGATGCCCTGCATCGCACATGCCATGTTCCTTGATGTAACCCATGACAAAAGTGACTTGAAGTCATTCTAAGTGACAAGACGGGCATACACTAGGCTCTTGGCTCTCAAAGGGGTCTGGGAGTCCCCATACAAAACGCTTTGAGAGCTGTAGCAACCAAGCTTGCCGTTAACTGCGGACACGATCGGTGGCGACGTTTCGCGCGGTTCGGACCGTACCAGAGCTCAAGGCTAGTAGCGGTACTACTCTCTTTGTCAGTCCGTCACGTCGCGTCGCGTTGGTGTTTTTTTTTTCACAACCCCCCAAAATTTTACAACATAAATTTAAGATATTGCTGCCATTATGGTTATTATTCGCAGTTAAACCAGAATCCTTCCTTATATGGAAGTAGAATAAACGGATGGGCTCTGTCTGAGGCGGGATTCGAACCCACGCCTCCTGGGGAGACTGCGACCCACAATAGGGCACATAAGATAAACTCAAACTTCATGGCGTGACCTCACGCGTTAGTCATGAAACAATAACGGGACGTATTTCCCCAGCGTGGCGCTGCCGGAGGAGAGTGGACGAAGAAGAGCACGTTCCGGGGCACCGTCGAAAATATTAGCACTTTCCCCTCTGCATATGAATGTATGCTTATCCCCTGCTGGTAATGCTCTCTTGACTGTGTTTGCAGTCAAAGGGATCCGGGTTTGATTCCCGCCTCCTCCATTCATCCTTATTAAATCACTGTCATGTCCTGTAAGAGCTGGCTTGTATTTGTGTCAAACTGGTAGGGGTCCAGAGTGGGAGGAAGGCAGTCCGAAGCTCCGCAGGAGGAGGGCATGCTCGCGTCACAGTAAGCCGAAGAGGAGCACCTTCCCCGGGCACGGGCGGTGCCAAGCGGCCCCGCCATCGCTGTGAGCTGTCACGGCCGTCCATGTTCTACTTGGACGCTTTCTTCTTTTGCGATTTTGAATGTGAGTTATTCCGAAAGATCACTCAGCAAAGGTCGAGGGGCGTGGCATTGATCTGTCATGCTGTTTTGTGCAAGATGAACTCACTATTCTTTTTATAAATTAAATCATAATTATTTAATACAATTGCAAATTATTATTGGGGCTATGCGTGTGTGTTAGTGTGTGGTCATAACACAGCCGAAAAAGAGCTAGGACACTGCCTGCCCTGTCTTACAGTCCTTTGCTGGTCGTCTTGTGGGACGGGAGCCCCACGTCGAATCCCACCTCAGACAGAGCCCATTGAAAGTACCAAGCAAGAACAAAAGCCTTTGTGGTTATTCTCATGAGGGATCGACAGGCTCGATAGCTGAATTAAATACTATATTAGTGTAACCGTGTGTAAATATTGCTCACCTGCTCCTAAAATACGAGAGCGCTTGATCGCAGTGGTAGCGCCACCAACTGGTTAAAACAAATACCCCCAACCCGACAATTTAACTGAACAATAGTATTTGTCAGGAGTGGGACTTGAACCCACGCCTCCATTTGGAGACCAGAAGCCTCCATTGTGAACACTCAAATAGATGCTAATATCATTTTGCAGCAACTGCTGCCATCACGGTTTTGATTTTAAATCATACTTCAAAATATATTGAATTACATGAATTGTAAATGGAAAATTCTGCGCGCGTGTGCGGACAGTATGACGTGCAAATTGAACCTCACCAAACTAAACGCCATGTTCGTTGCGTTCAGGTCGCAGTCATGTGAAGGTTGAAGACTCATGACGGGCAGCAGGTAAACAAGTCCACGCAGGTCCGGGGAGGGCTGAGGGAGGGGGGGGATATGCATAGGGACATTTCGGGGGCCTGAATATCCTCAAATGTGCCTCCTAATCTTGTGAACGTTGGCGCTTTCCTCTTACCTGACGAGCGTGTCCGAGTGGACTTTCTCGGCACGCCCATTATATGGACTAAGCATCACTCGCGACCATCAACTCTTTTACTCATTGGGCTGTTCGGAGTGCATGTTAGTTATTATCTTGCCAGCCAATCATAAGCGAGGTGAGTTTGTAGGAATTTAGTTATAATCATTTTGCAGAGTATTGGGTGTTTAGGCCTTGAAAAAAAATTTTTTTAGTGCTGAAAATTCATTGTCTGCTGGCGCTGTACACTTTTTCTAAGTGTTGCAATATCTCATGACAAGTTTGACTTTTAAATAATTGAGCCAGTAGTGTTTTTTTGGTTAAGATCGGGGATGTCGGTTGATGATGAAAGGTGTGCGTAGCTTAAGCAGAAATCCACGTTTCCATCTCCGTGACTGCTTTACTATGATGTACCTGCTGCGAGTCTTTTCTAGCCAATTTTCAATCGGATTCGTGGATGCAACCATGACTGCACCCTGCAGGACTGCTGTGACATTGTTCACGTATAGAAATAAACTGCTTGTTTTGGTTGTCATTAGACAATGTCTTGCTCTCATTTATGCACGTAAATGTAGAGAGCCCGACCCCAGCTCGATATCGTTTCGCCAATCCCCCCCGAGATCAGACCGACCACTGTCGTGTCGTCAGCAAACTTGACGATGGGGCAGTATAATACATAGACTTTTTATCTCTCTTGGCATCCTAAACCTGCAAGTACAACAATTTTTGATCGCTCAACATACAGATAATAATAAATAAAATCACTGTAAAAATCAAAATAAATGCAGGAATTGCATATTGACTGTTTTTTTTATTGACCAACTGGTACACTTTACTTTCAATGAAAATTCGAATGTGACTCGTCTGTGTGATGTTGGTCCGCTGGTGTAATAATTAAGTGTCATCGAGCAGTCTGGTATGCAAAATTCAAAATTTCGAGAAGATGGATCATCTGAATCATTTTGCAGGGTCGCCACCGATCGTGTCCGGGGGAACATCAATACATAAACTATTGAAATAAATAAATAATTTAAATACACTATTTAAATAAATAAATAAATAAATCTTTGTACCTGGTCACTTGTTAGCAGGCCAAAGATCGACTCCAAGCTGGTGAGCGGCAAAAACGTGCGCGTGTGGGTCATGAGCATTTTTCTGTATATTGTGCAAGTGTGATTGTTAATGCGTTATTCAATGGAGAGTCAGGGAATGGACTCCGAGTGCAAGTTTCAGGCCATCTAGTGGATATAGAAAGCCCAATTTACTTTTCCCCGCACCATGTGAGACAAGATTGTAGTCTGTCATGTGACCTGTTACGAGTCTAGCACAAAATGCCAACATTCAGCGTCCCCTGCCTTTCGGTGGCGCTCGTCCGAGTGTCGATCCGTCCGTCTCCTTATTTTGCCTCTTCGCAGCAACATCATGGAAGCTGGGGGGCGCTCGCTCCCCGCCCGTGCCCGGGGAAGGTGCTCCTCTCCGGGCTAAGTGTGGCAGACGCCGTGGAAATTTACATTGGAAACGTTTAGTTTAGCTGTTAATGAAGTTTCGACCCTCGTGTGTGGCACTCTTAATGGTGTTCTGGGTTTTAATCTTGCCCATACATCTTTATTCAATCTTTCTTATAGAAAAGAAAACAGATGTTAAAGCCTGGGCAGTCATTAATTTGATTGTCCCCGCCCGTGGCCGGGGAATCCCGGCTCCGGCGTCAAGACCTCAGTGACGTATTTGGGCCAGATGACTATTTGAGTCAAGTAGTCTCATGTGAATATGTCTTCTGAATTCAATCGGATTCGTTAAAAGGGCACGATTTCAGGGTGGCCACCAGCCCCACACAACTTAGCTCTTAGGATCTTTGGGACACTCAAACCACTCCACCACCATCAGGTGGTCAAGACTGCAATTAGAGTGATTAATTTGATTGTCCAGTATTTCCTTCATGAGATATTGCAACACTTAGTTTTTTTCTAAAGGAAGAGAGGAAGAGTCGCTAAACATATCAACTTTTCACGAAAAAGGATGAATTTCGTATTGTGACATCCTCATGGCCGAAACAGAATGTTTATACTGCCTGTTCCAACGTCAAATGATGATCGTGAATGAGTTGATTAATGAATGTTGGAGGAAACACTTCGCAAATGACGGAGTCATGCCATGTCAACAATGACAAAAGTCACAGAATGTCCCAAGGCTTAAATGCGGTTTCAGTTCTCCAACATTTTAAGCACATAATGAGCAGGAAGTCTTTTTTTTTTCTTTTTTTTTATTGAATAAAAGTGAGTTTTAGTCATCTCACTCCAAATTCAGGTGCATTTTTTTTTTAACTATTGTTCCTCCTGATTGAATGTCATTCCACTCAAATCAGTAAAGACAAATGTGCTCCTCTCCATTAAGACTTTTTTAATTTTTAGTTTTTTCCTTCATTTCTCAACACGTATACTGTATTTATTTTCTATTCTTTAGTCTGTATAGTGTTGGGTGTTTGTCATACGTGACAAAATATGTCAAACTAAAAATTTCCTTCATTATGTTATAAGTTAAATTAATTTCTGCCAAAATGGCTCAATTTTGCAGCTTCATTCATACTCCACAAATTTGTCTTTAGGTTCTTTTAGCGCATGGAACATTTCATTGCAAAGAATTTCTTGGAGTTGACTTCCCCTTTAAGCTACTAGTCACATTCACCGATATTTTATTTTTTTTATTTATTTATTTATTTTTTTACATAAAAGGCATCTAAATAGCTTGAAAATGAATTATTTTTCACCAGTGGAGCTCTTCCCAATCGAAACAAACCACATTGAGCACACACCATAAAGCATCTCTATTTTTAACAGAGTTGGCCTTCGCTTAATGACAACCATCATTCACGTGTTTCTATAGACAGCCCACTCCAACCATATGATAATTAGACGTTAAAATATCAAATTTTTCGGAAAATGTCGCATAAATGTGCAGTTAGACGCGAGCGTATCTCCTCCCCGACGAGGAAACAACAATACTGAATGGTGTGGTAATCATGCATACTTTCTAAAATTCACAGATTGTGCATCCCGCGGCAAGGATGAGTGCACCACATGACACCAACCAACAGAGGGTATCTGAGGTTATGCACGAGGAAGTTGTTGGCATGATGTATGTATTTTAAGACAATCGTGAATTATCATTAACTTTAACCATTTGAGGTCACGCTGCTCATTTTTTTTGTCAGTATTATCGCATCATTTGTTTTAAATGATATTTTTTCCTTCTACCACACCTAAATGTGTGTGCCCACAATACATTTAAGAAAGTGAATAATAGGTAGAAGAGCAACTCAACAAGGTCGCACTTATATACTAAATATTTAGCAATGTTCAATGTTTGACAACCAAGTCGGGCTCTGTCTGAGGCGGGATTCGGAAGCTTGATTGGTGACGCCTGGACGTTCATATTAGACGGGTGACACTGGCACCTACACATAATAATACACTTTAAGTGCCTCATCCTGGCAACTGATTAGTTTCGCCGAGCGGCACGACGGGGCGCTGGAGCGGTTAGACGGCCGGTGTGCGCCGAAGCGAGCGGGTCTGAAGGAACTGGGCATCAGACCCCCCCCCCTCTCATCTTGTTCCCGGCAGCATTTTCAGCTCGCGCTGTACACAGAGCGTGCGCGGATTCGAGTTACAACGTTAGTCGGCTTCTCGGGACGTCCGCACGAGTACAACTGGGCCAGCAGCTCAGCATTTATGAACTCTTTACAATACTATATGACGGGGGCGGGCAAACTACGGCCCGGGGGCCGCGGATGTCGTAGTCTTATAATTTATGTTATTGCAAGCAACATAAACGCATAAAATGGCTCAGGGTGTAAGCAAGGACCAGCTGGACTCGATGCAGACGACACAAAGTCCATTGTGGTGAAAACTAAACCAAAGAGCAATTAAATAAAATTGGGAAAACATACACCACACAATCTGTACACTGACGAGATTACAGGGGAATGTGAGCAGGAGAGACGGAGAGCCAACCTGGCTCTGGCCGACCTGCTCTTCATCGTATGGGTGCCGCTGAAGATCGCTGGACCTGAAAATTGAATGATGATGAATGAACACATTTATCAATACAAGTAATAACGACGGCTGCGAGGTCCCTATTGTTTTTGTAGAAAATATTATTACTTTTATTATTATTATTATTATTATTATTATTAGGGCGGGACCAAGGAACCTGACTGGCCCTGAAGCCTGGGAAGTCATTAATTTGATTGTCCAGTATTTCCCTTATGAGATAATGATATTTCGATTTCATATTGTTGTTCCAGATGTAATTTTGCTCTTTTTCCTGAAGAGAGGTTGCTCCTATTATGTTGTTGTGACTCACTCCCGAGGTTGCAGAGGTGGTGTTTCTACGTGGTAGTGTAGCGACTTTGTAAATGGTCGCAGTCTCCCCAGGAGGCGTGGGTTCGAATCCCACCTCAGACAGTGCCCATTGAAACAACATAAAAAAATCCATCCAATTGTTTATTGTCGTCGAATTAAATGCATTTTACGGTTCCACTATACAACGTAAAGATTACTGCTCGTGTCCTTCAACCTCCTGGAGGGCCGCTTTCCTGCATGCTTTCGATCTCTCCCGGCTGCAACACACCCGATTCAAATGATCAGCAGCTCATCACCCGTTCTCAGCACTGTCAACTGTCAATACAGTTGCAGCCTATTTAATTTTGAAGGAACATAATGCCGTTCTGGTTCTGGTTCTGCAGAATTCTAATTGTTGTCCATCATTTGATGTCTCCATGACGATCGACAATGCTGAGTTGCATTCATTAGTTGCTCTTAAGAAAACCAAGGTTTGGAAAAAGAAATGATTAGTCCTGTTGCATTCATAAGGTATGTGGACCCATCAAAGTTCTTCCCAAGCGATGAATTTCTTTAACTTTCACGTTAATCTGGACTGAATATTTAAGGGACGACCTGAACAGAGAAATTTAGCCCCTCATCAGTAACCAAAATATTAGAAGTATGTCCAACAGTTAACATTGTATACCTACACCACTGCTTGCATAAACTACACTACATTGGATCCCCACATAATTGTGGTTTGCCACCCACAAATTCATCTGTTTGTGGAATTTCTATCCAATGTTTGGAAAAATATATATATTTATGGCCGTCAAGCTTATTGGCCTTGTCCCTTTCCCCTGCATATAGTGGGGTTCCACTGTATTGTTTCAAGTTGTAATATCACCAGTTACCACTAGATGGCATGGCAGGTGTGCAACGCTACTCTAATGACAACTGATGAGCCGTGAGCGAGGGAATTATACGCCAAACACAATTGATGTCATCCATGGGAAGTTTCTTGAAACGAGATCACATTTTGACAAACCTTGCAACAGAACGACCGTTGCTGAACGAACCAAACTGCTCGAGCAAGCATACGTGCCAAGCGAGGGAACGTCGATCTGGAACTCAGCATCAACAACAGTTTGATTCATTTTATTTCCAGGCAAAATTTTGGCCTCAGTGCATCCCTGCTGGCAGCAGTTATTTTTTTATTTCTTTTATCTCTTTTTTTTTCAAGATAGGCTTCAATCACTGTGAGAAGGCGGTCGAACAGGCGCAGGAGAGCTGGCGGCTCTCAAATGGCCGTTTTAATTCGACGTCATCTCCAGACGGAAATAATGAATATAGCCAGCGGAAATGGGAACGAATGTGGACGCAGTTTTCCGGCAACATGATTCAGATGCAGTTGAGATTGAATTAACACGTCCTCTGCTCTGCTGGCTCCAACCAGCCAGTGTACACCATTTTAAGTAAAAAAAACCTTTATGTGCGTGTAATTCTTTTCAACTCGGAGGGGCATCAAACAGCTTAAAACCGCTTTTTTGTTCACATCAACAAAATAGTTCAGAACTTCCCAAACTGCTGCTTGTTGTGAAGTTAGTCTATTTGGGCTGACTGCTACCAATGCATGCATCTCAAATTATTGCTTGCAAGTAAAAGCAAAAAAAAAAAAAAGAGACAGGTTGAACATTTATTATTGGTGGCCCAACCGATCAACGTGGAATAATTACTCAAAACATCCCACGCCTCCTGGGGAGACTGCGACCTGAACGCAACGCCTTAGACCGCTCTACAAAAATAACCTTTGCTGCATTGCAACTTTGCATACTTTCGTATTTGCTCGGATGAGTGTTTAGGCCTTGAGCATGTCACAATATACACCCAAAGGCAGGGGACGCTGAATGTTTATCAAACCAGTCTCGCCGTGGACGACTCGGTATGGTACCTATTCAGATATCGGATGACCGTCGAGCAAAATTCACCAATAAAATTGTGGAGATTTTTGTGTATTAGCTACGCATACGAACCACGTTGTTGGCCCAAGCGATGAGGTTGGTTCTCCACTGGACGTTGGTGATGGTGCCCTCGCCTTCGTGCAGAAGGGACTAACAGAAGGAAACAATGGAGACTTTGAAAAGTTTTCTCTTCTTTTAAATGAGGGTCCGCCAACAGCCTTCCTTTGGTCGGATACAATGTTTGAATGTTCCCCGCTGGAAAGGGGACTTAGAAGAAATAAGGAGGAAATTCCCCCGGAGCTCCACAAAAAAAATACAATATATATATCTTCGTTCTTGTGACAGGTAAGTCACGCCCCAATTGCTAGCATCATTACACCTCTCTTGCCACCAGCGAATGTGTTCTACCCCAGAGTTGCCCAGTACTGATTCATACTATACAACATGTCACGGCAACCAGGCGAGAGCAAGCAGTCACCAGTTGAATTCACTGTCCAATGAAATGCATAAACTTCTGACCGATTAACTGATGGACGAAACTAAGTGCGCTACCACTATTTGTGCAAAATCTTCACCATGCACGGGCGGAGCGCGAAGCTGTCAGTTATGAATGAATAAATGAATAAATAAATAAATAAATAAAGAATGGCACCTTTCATTTCACAGGGCACACCAGACGGCGTACCAGCAGGTAAAAGTCTGAGTAATTAAATAAATACAAAAAGAATGGCTGGGGAATAAAAAAATAATACGTTTTAATAATAATTTGGTTTTTTTGTTATAACATGAATTTCACTCTCTCTCTCTCTCCCCGTATATATATATATATATATCTTAAAGTGCTTCCTCAGGTTTAATCATAACATAACCCTGCAATTAGATCATAACCAGGGGCAATTCAGGGCTCATCCAGGGGAAGAGCACAACTGTTGTCAGCTGGGTTTTAAGCCTTGTGGGTCCCCGCCTCCCAAAGACGTATTTATACGTCTTAGCCTTTTTTTTTTTATTGCGTCTTAGCTCCATCTTTTTATAGCATTGAACATATTATTCTGTTGGCATCGCAAAATCAGTCAAAATCCAGAAAAACGCTGGAATTGAGGTTCGAGGTGTTCGAGTGAAAGGTGGCATTCTTTATTTATTTATTCATTTATTCATTCATAACTGACAGCCTCGCGTTCCGCTCGTGCGGCTCCGCTCCGGGAAGCGGCCACGAGAACAAGGAAGAAATAAATTCAGTGAACCCCGCATCGAATGAACAGCATCAGTAATTTATTCCAAAAATATCTGCCCTCAAACTAAGTAATATAAATTTAGCATATGATAATAAAATAATGAATCAGTAAACGCCATGACTACAACTCAGATTCAAGAGGAGCAGTGCGGTTGAGGAAATAAAGATCGTTCAGTTCCAAATGACTGAGGATATTGCGAAAGGCGCATTTGTCCTTGCTTACGGTCACAGTACTAGAGGCTGTTATGAGTGGACCCAACTCTGACTGGGGTTGTCTACTTGAGCTTTTGCCTATGCCGAAACATGTCAGGTAAAAAATTAACCTAAAACATAATTGTCTGCTTTTAATGAATCAGTCAAATATCAATAATCCCAGAAAAACTAACTCTAAAGAAAAATCCAATTCATTTCATTTCCATTGATTAGAAAGACGATTTGATACACGCGTCTTCAGAGCTACAAGCATGGCCACGGAATGAAATCATCGCAGAGAGTCTTTGAACGTTTCGTTTTTTTAGTGCTGAAAATTCATTGTCTGCTGGCGCTGTAATTGACTGCCGACCAAATTCCCCAAAATCACATCACCCATTACCCTCAGGAGGACAAGTGGAATAAAAAAATTGGAAGCATTGCTTCTTATGCGAGCCGCCCTGACCCTGTCCCATCAGCTCTCTGTGTGACCGGAAAGACCGGCGAAAGGCTTGTCAATGAGCAGAGAGAGTGAGAGGGTGCCGAGGCAGAGATTAAGGGAATGATGAAGGTAAGAAGTGAACATATGAATCAAAAGAAAGCTAGAAAACAAGAAATAAAAGAGGTGGCAGGTGGGTGTTATTAGTCCAGCGCTAAGTGCTTGGTATGGAAGGAGGCAGCTCAGTGTGCCACAGCCAAGCCCAACATTCAACTCTTTACCCCCTTAAATCTTCTCCCTCATCTCCTCCCTTCCCCCAACATCTATCCCCACCTCTCTCTGTCCGACCATCCTGCCTATAGATTCGGTAGCACTTTAGAGTTGGCCAGATGGACTCCGTGAAATGTCCCTCCCAGTGTTGAAAAACGTAATCCGACCAGAGATCCCCTCTGCAACAAGAGCTGGCGTCTTCTCCAAAGAGAACTACCCTCACAGCTTTTGGGCAGCTTACATTTGATAGGACTTAAGAGTTTATAGTTGTTTTTTTTTGCACACCACCGTTTTCGTCAAAATTAAAGATATTTGGCTGCTTTAAAAAATGCTTGGCGCGGCTCACAGCCCGCACTAAAAAACCAAACTTTTATGACATTTTCATAGATTAGACAGATGTTCGGGCTGAACAATTTCAGGAGAAAACAATCCTATTGCGATATTTCTGACAGATCTTCCAACACACACAAGGTCCTGTTTTTAAACAAACACCGCTCTTAATATTTATTATAATCAAAAACAAATATCGATTATACATTTTAGCTGAGAATACGGCTTTGGCAGTCGCGAACGCAAAAACTAAGGCTTGGGAGGAGTTTGGTGAGGCCATAGAAAACAACTTCCACTTTTTGGTCCATCAGCCGGCGTCTCAGGCCTCACATAGCAAATGGACCTCGCCGCGGTCGAAAGTCATAAAAATAGGGATAGAGTAAGATCAATGTCTTGAGTCTTTTCTAGCCAATTTTCAGTCGGATTCGTTAAAAGGGCACCGTGAGAACGTGCTCTTCTTCGTCCACTCTCCTCTTCGCCCACGGAAACAAATAATAGAAAACAAGGTCGATCGCGTCTTCCCCGGTGCCCGGGGAAGGTGCTCCTCTACGGCTTGGAGGATGCTGTATTGAAGAAAAGGAGTGTGGAGGGGGGGGGTTCAAGATCACCTGCCACAGTATAGAAGATGGCTGAATGAAACATGTGGATTAATTCTTTTTTTACCCCTGTAATATAAGAAATATAGACCTACTTGTAGTTGTGGTCTAAATGTGAGTGACTGCTTATTTCCAGCACACTGCCTTCGCCCTAATTTGAGGGCCAAGAGTACAATCGTCGTATGGCGAAGCCTGGAAAGTCATTAATTTGATTGTCCAGTTTAGCCATCAGTCTGTTGAATGTGTCATTCCGGGCAACATCGGACAAGAAAGGAAAGGCCTTGAAGCGAGGCTCTAGAGGCGGGGCCATACTTCATGGAACGTGAGTAACTCAGATCACGGGCACGTGTTGATTTGTTGTTGCACGAACAAACAAAACCCTCTTAAACATGACCTTTTTGCTTAATAAGCCAGTCAAATGAGTTTGCATTCCTTTAGTTGGTGGCCACACCTTTTGATCAAACACCTGGAGAGAACAGAGTGCAGGTGCTTTAAGGCGCTCTCTTGAGTGGAACGAAAACTGGAAAAAATATATACCTCACCATTAAATTGAAATTTTATCCTGGCAACTGGTAATGCTCTCTTGTCTGTGTTTGCTTTGTTCTTGCTTGGAACTTTCAATGGGCTCTGTCTGAGGTGGGATTCGTGAAAAATTTCGAGAAGATG
The DNA here is from genome assembly GCF_059441095.1 of Idiotropiscis lumnitzeri. Taxonomy (NCBI): domain Eukaryota; kingdom Metazoa; phylum Chordata; class Actinopteri; order Syngnathiformes; family Syngnathidae; genus Idiotropiscis; species Idiotropiscis lumnitzeri. The sequence goes on from NC_142412.1 coordinate 1,935,962, forward strand.
GATCATCTGAATCATTTTGCAGGAGCATTTTCAGCACTAAAAAACCAAACTTTTATAACAGCTAAACCAAACGTTTCCAATGTAAATTTCCGATTGTTCGATTGCATTTTTGACCCCCGCCTATTGCCCAATGCCAACTGGGATAGGCTCCAGTGCTAATGCTAACATGACAATTAGTTTATATATGTTTTTAATTTAATTTTCTTTTATTTGTTTGTTAAAATTTAGTTTTTACCTCAAACAATCGTGCTGCCTAAACGGGCTGTAAATGCATGTAAATGAGCTGCCTAAATGGGCTGCTGAAGTAAATTAAATGAACATAAGAATCAACAAGGAAAAGACCATGAAGCGCAGGTGGGCTGAGAGGGGATCTGATTGGCTGGCCCTAAAGTATATATCTACATATATATTAATATTACTGTTCTGGAATGAACAACCGGTAAATCAACTGCATTTTGAACGTTTGTCTTACTACTTTGTTTATCCATCTAATCTTTATCCTGTCTCCAATGGCAAAAGTCGGACTTTCAAAAATTCATAACTCACTTCCTGTTCATATTAGACGTTAAAATATCAAATTTTTCGCCATGCCCGATGAGACTGCCAAGTTTGGTGAATTTGCATTTCATTCCAGTTACTAATTACAGTTTGATTAGGTCCGAAAGTCTATTTGATCATTTTGGAACCTCAGATTGGAAGTAATGAGGAAGGACAGAACGGAAAGGGAGATAAGCAAATAAAGTAAAGAACGCCATCCAGGCAACTGGTAATGCTATCTTGACTGTGAGTGGCACTGGAGGCAAGTAGTGGATTTATCCCGTGCGCATCATCGCAGCCTCACCCAGCATCTTCTCTTGTTGCATCGCGACAATCTCGTCCACGTTAATTGTGTTTGTGGAGGATTGCAGCACCTCATGAGTGGCAGCAATTAAAAAAAAAGTAAAAAATTGCAGAAAAAAAGATAAACAGTCCTAACTATATCACATACTATTATTTCTTTTAAAGAATTTATTTGAAAATTCTGGTGGAAAATATTTTGTAAGAGAGATTTTGGCCGACATTTTCAGACAAAGCCAGATCAAAGTTTCAAAGTCAATTTTCCTTAACCACTTGTTACAAATGCTATAGTTCGCATTTGTACATCAAATGAGAAAAATAAAATGTAGATAATTAAAGAAACACATTTGAAGAATTTAATCTTCACTACCTTGCACAACATAATCAGAATAACAAGAGGTTTTCCAGAGGAAAACCAAAAACTGTTATTTTCTGGATTTGGTCACGTGTAGTTCGCAATATGAAACCTGAGCAACTGTGATGTCATTTTCAGTCGACAGCAAGTTGGAAAATGGCTGCACCCTGAGATGTGGAAAAAAATGGCGGTTTTTGTGGTTTAATTAAATTTCCACAAACACAATATTAATCAGAATGCCGTGTTTGGTGCATAGAACATATTAGTGTAAAGAATTATTTTTTCAGAGTGTTATATAAATAAACTTTTCATATGAATTCATGGTTACTTTGCCTTTATTTCCATGTAAACCTAACTTACAAGACCAAGAAAAACATTTATGTATAATACATCTCATATTGTTTATTGTATTAGAGATTAATTCATTGCTTGTGTTTGTTAAAAAAATAAATTGCAAGAGGACCTTCAAAAAACAATCGCTTACTAAATCGAAATTGCGATATTGAGGGATGGGGGGGGGAATTACAGTGTTGTGTGAAAACTAGCCTATTGCCTTGTAATTTGTATGAAACTTGACATTTTTGGGGCTCTATGTCTGATAGACATGCTCACCAAATGTCATCTTCATAAAAGAACCTGGATTTGTGGGCTGAAATTTCCAAAATATTTGTGCTTCATCAAGAGTCGTGACTTTTGCACCATATATGCATTTATGGCTTGCTGTTCTTTGTGTGTGGTATTCATGCAGGATGGTGGAGTTCAAGTTCAATCTGGAATTTTTCAGCTTCTGACGTTGTATTAGAAGTCTAACACCCCCGTTGTGCTGAAAGTGATTGACTTCACCGGACATTTAATTATCTTCAGGGGTCAAGCGGCAACAGCTGAGTGAAGGTGTATTTTCCCCTCAGCGACACACTGAAATCGGTCTGGAAAGAAAATGGTATAGAACTACCCAACCTGTCACAACATAATGATAATTAGACTTTAAAATATCAAATTTTTCGCCATGCCCGATGCGGCGCTCCCTCGTGACCATCAGATTTTTTATCTTAACCGCTCCAGCGCCCCGTCGTGCCGCTGGAATCCAATATAGCAATCCCCCCAAGGATCACAAATTTCCCGCTGCGAAGTCCCTATTGTTTTTGTAGAAATTATTATTATTATTATTTTTCCGATTGTTCGATGCGGAGCGGTCTAAGGCGCTGCGTTCTTTGGGCAAACTTAGGGGCCGGGGGGCTCGAGGTGACAGGCGAGGTGAGATTTGGAGGGAAGCTCACTCTGAGGAGACGCAACCCGTGACGTCACAAAAACCAAACGGTGCAGCACTAAAAAACCAAACTTTTATAACAGCTAAACCAAACTTGAAAACTGAAGTCCACTCGTGCGTCCCCGTAGCTTTTAATTGAAAATTTCGCCCGCCCTCCTGCCCCGGAGCTTCCATTCGGTTAAACTTAGGGGCCGCTAGAGCATTACCAGGTGCCAGGATGGCGGAGCGGTCTAAGGCGTTGCGTTCAGGTCACAGTCTCCCCAGGAGGCGTGGGTTGCGCTGCCCCCTCACGAGTGAGTAGCCAATCTAACCTAAAACATAATTGTAGCGTGATAGGTCGCATCATTCCGGTGAGTTGCCGGAAAAAAATAATACGTTTTAATAATAATTTGTTTTTTTTGTTATAAAATGAATTTCACTCTCTCTCTCCCCGTATATATATATATACATATATATATATATATATATATATATATTTATTATATATATTGTATCCATCTGATTATAGACTGCCCTTATACATCGATAAAAGAAAACAAAGGGTAAATATTCTGCTGGTCAGCAGATCTGGCCTCGGCCTCAAGTGAGGATAGTTCCTCTGAAATAAATTTTGTCCCGCAGCGCCTTAGACCTTTCTTCTAGTTCATTTTTTCCCTTATGAGACAATGCCTCTCATAGCAAATGTGTACGGGGATGAGCGTGACCCCAAGCAGCGACCGCCCTTTTGACGAATCCGACTGAAAATTAGTCTGAAAAGACTCAAGACAATGATCTTACTCTCTGCCGGTTAGCACGTGGCTGCGGCCATCCAGAGCAAAATGATCTGATTTTAGGGTGCAGTACCTTTTAAAATTGTACCTGAAAACAGGGCCACAGTCGCTCGGGCGCCACAACAACACATTGTTTTAAAGCACTGCAGCTGAGGTTTCAGTGCATTAGGGCCCGAGCTGCGACGGCTGCGAGGTCCCTATTGTTTTTGTAGAAAATATTATTACTTTTATTATTATTATTATTATTATTATTAGGGCCTGAGCAGCGAATTGAAAACCAAACCAAATGGTTCCACTTTAAAATTCTGTATATCGAGGGAAATATCAAATCAATTCTAGTTAATACGGAAAAGGCGTTACTGATTTGGGCACTGTCTGAGGTGGGATTCGACCTCGTTGACCGGCCTGCTTTGGACGCCAGTCTGCTGGAACTCAACTTCCGTTCTCAACAACCGCAGCCGCTTAGAAGCGCCGAACATTCGTCATAAATGGCAAAAATTGCGTTTTTGGTCGCTTTTTCACATTTGAGGATATTCAGGCCGGTCCGTATTTTATGATTTTTTTTTTTTTTAATCAAGGTGGTGCGTCGAACTTTGGAATTTTGAGGAACGCAACACCTTAGACCGCTCCGCCATCCTGGCAACCCAGGACCTAAGAACTGTAATGCAGGTAGAAGATATTAACTTGAAGTCACTGTTGTCCAACAATGTCACCGCACAGAAGAGAACAAACAACAGCGCTGGATCAGAGAGGCCATTGAGATCTGCAACACGCGCTGAAGCTCTGGCAAACTGATCAAAGGATATTGATATTGTCGGGAGTCTGCTCCATGGCCACCAGGTCCCCACCAACACCTCCATTTTTATCGGGCTCGAACCCCTCACAGCATAATGCTTTCCTAAAGAAAGAGAATTTTTCAAATTTATACTACACCATTTTCCGTGTGTTCTGTCAAATCAGCGTTTGGCCCACAATGCGGCTATCCGAGGTTTTGTGCTGATGTTCCATGAGGGCGTGGGCTCGTGGCCCCATTGTCCACAAACGTGCCCCTATCCAGTTGCCTGGCTATAAATAACAATTTATGCAGCATTTAGCGACGCGGGCCGGGACGCACAAACACAAAACATGCAGCTCGCAAAACCATAAATACCTTTCAACAGTTTTTCAATATGGGGGCACCATTGATTGAAAATCAACTCCTTGTGCTGCCACGTGTGTCAGTTGAGCACCTTTATATAGTGTAAAAAGACATCCTGAAGCCTGGGCAGTCATTACTATTTAAGCCTCCCAGACCCGACACAGAGTGAAATTCATGCTATAACAAAAAAAAAAAAAATCAACCGATTCCACCGATTTTTTTATTTTCCATTATTATTTTATTTTATTATTATTTTTTTTTTACTGTTCTCAACCGATTCCAACGATTTTTATTTATTTATTTATTTATTAATTATTTCCATGATGTGGTTTTCCCTTTTGCAGTGGTCAGTGATTGCTGATTTGTAATGTTCATGTTGTGCTTGTTCTTTTACTGCTCTGATTTTTTCATTTTTTTGATACCAAAATCCCTGTCTTGGGTTACCAATGCCCAGTCATCCGCATAACCGAATTCTTATTAGGCTTTTCCTATTAATGACTGCCCAGGCTTCGATAACGTCCTGCGAGACCACATCCTTGTAGACATGCAGTTATTTATTTATAATAATAATAACTAACAATAATAATTTAATTCTAAAGTATTTTTAAAACAATGGTTCTTAAGAACATTTGCAACTGCGTGGTGGGGGCTCTGTGCTGTATTTGTCAACCACCAGCGACGGAGAAGCCCCTGCAGACACAGTCTGCATCTGCAGGTGACGCCGGATGCACACATGCCAGAGTCCCGGCACGACGGGGCGCTGGAGCGGTTAGACGGCCGGTGTGCGCCGAAATTATTGTGGCGTGAAATTTTTGCAACATTTTCTATTGGGTTATTTTATTACTGTAGCAAAACCATTTACAAAAGTGTATGGCAGTGTATGGAGGGTAAGTATTATGAAAACGCTTGTGCTCAAGGGCCATATTTGATTTTTAACATGAATAAACACAGTACAATGAAATCTCTGCTGCTTCTTTCCTCCCTCGTTCAGATTTTGACTTAATATTAATGCTCATGTGCACAGATGCTCTTCAGAAAACAAAGTGCTGTTTAATACATAAAACGGCCATTCAAAAATTATTTTGCGAGTGGCAACAGTGGAATCAATGCTCACTGCTCGCAAGGTGTATAACAGAATATAAACATATAGATGTCTTCAGGTACCGACTCTTGATGTACATGTGAAGTTTTGGATTTTTAGCAGCATGTGCAAGAGAGTTATTAAGCATTTTGTCTTCTTATTATTGATATTTGACTGATTCATTAAAAGCAGACAATTATGTTTTAGGTTAATTTTTGTACAAATGAAATCTAATTGAATTTAATTTTCATGACTGATCGAATTAAATTACATTTTCAGATACATTTTCAGTAAAATAAGTTTCGCTTTTTGTAAATTTTATGGAAAAATATCAAATTTTTCGCCACACTAAATTTGAGTATTCATAACCATCTTTTTCATGAGATCGACTGCCCAAATTTAATATGGCCCACTGTCCAGTAAAGCAATGTGTAACAATATTTTTATCACAATAAATAAACACTAATATATGAGTTTGAGAACTTACGTATAACAATAATACATCAACTATATTTTAGCATTCAAAATCAATGGTTATGGTTTAAGTGCATCTTCATGCTGGTGGTATTACCATATTGTTTTCCAAAATAGCTTATGAAAATGTAAATTCAAAGTGACTAGGTTTATGACCAGATTGGCTTTATATAAAAAGTTGTGGGAGTGGCATTGCACGGTTCGGCAATAAGACCGGTCGCGGCGCCCGATCAGGCCAGTCGCACGCCAGGATTGCCCACAGCCTTTGCTGATGAAACTTTTCCAAGTTCCGTTCCAGCTCTCCGACCCGAAGACAGCTGGGATAGGCTCCAGCACTCCCGATGACTGCGAGCTAGCTCGATAAATAGACAGGCAGGCAGGTAGACTATAGCAGTGCACATCAATGGAGACTTTGAGGTTGACTCTGCCAGAAAAAGCCTTTGGAAAGAAGATGGCCTGAGTCTATATATATATATATATATATATATATATATATATAATCTATATATATATATATTATATATATTATATATACACACAACCCCGATAATAAAGCCATTACTTCGCCCACGTCTCGTAGCTGAGCTGTATCCTATTCTCCAAGAACTGGGTGTGTGCACCCACTGGCCGGTTATTAAAGTTCATAATTGTAGCGTATGTGCAGGTATATATATATATATATATATATATATTTATTATATTTATTGTATTTTTTTTTAAGCATTTTTGGTTGTTTGTATAAATATGCTCTGCGAGTGGCCCGTGACCAGGATCCGAGGCATCACGGAAGTAGACAACTTATAAACATCAGAGCTGGCCAATGTTTTTTCTTTTTCTTTGTAGGAATGGTGTTCAAGTGATCATTCAAAAATAAAAACCCTAGAAATGACTCATAAAAATAATGTGTTGCATCCAATGTTATTCTAATTAATGAAATAACATCACATTGGCTTTGTGAGCGGCTACGTGCTTGGGTAAGAATCATGTAATTAACCAGTGAACATCGTGTCTTAAGAAGTGGCGCCTCGTGTGGTTCGGCCACCCGGACGGCCGCCTGAATGGCCACGAAAGGACTCGCTGGTTTGGCCTCCCGGACAGCTCTGCATAAGGGAAAATCTTCATTAATAATAATTAGTTATGAGCGCGGTCAAGTACAACTCCAGGAATAAAGACAAATTCAGCAGAGACAAGGCATGAAATGGGACTTGATCTCTTTGACCCGCAGTGTCAATCTCGTGCAGAGCTGGGAGTTAAAGAAACAAACCCCGCCACGCCCTTCGAAGGAAAGTCACAAAAATAAAATAGGTGAGGGAACGTTGCCGCTTTGGAATGCACTACCGATCACGAAGCTTACAAAGGGCTCATAGCCGGCCCTCGGGAAACGTTTGGTTTAGCTGTTATAAAAGTTTGTTTTTTTAGTGCTGTAAATGCATTTTAGAAAATGTCGACTAAAAAAGGGAAAATCCGACTACTGAGATCAGCAGATCAAAAGTTGTGTAATTGCTATCTGACAATTTTCTCAGTTGAGGCTGAGAGACTTTTTTTGTGGGTCTTTTCATGATGGACATGTTTTTTTAAAATGATGAGTTTATAAATTAAACTGCTTTCAGTGACTGTTGCCTTCATTCTTGTGACAGGTAAGTCACGCCATCTGATAATTTTGAGGGCAAAATCATGATGGTCACATTTGCATGGTTCCTTGATTCCTGGTGGGCTGTAAATGATGGGCCGGGGCCTCTTAGGAGAAATTTGCCTTGCCCGAGTGGCCAAATTACTTGCCCCAAGCATGCGTGGCCTGCACAAGTCGATCCCCTTAATCATGGCCGCTCTGACACGGGACCTTAAAGAATTCAGGGGTTTGTTTCTAGCACGACTTTGTGCGACGGGAGCGCGCCGAACCGTTTTACTGACATTGGTTTTTGAAGTGTTGCTGAGCCCATACGGTAATATGCTTTACACATTGATGTTATGGCAGTCTGTTTAGCATACTGGACAATCAAATTAATGACTTTCCAGGGCCCCCGGGCCGTAGTTTGCACGGAGCCCGTTTAACACATCTGAGGGAAATAGCTGGAGGCTACATCTCTGACAGGTTGCTCGCGTTGCGTCATCCCCATTGAAAGTACCAACTGTATTCATAATAATCCTAATAGTGAAGCTGGACGTTTCGCCGAGCGGCACGACGGGGGTGACTGCGACGTGAACGCAACGCCTTAGACCGCGTTCAGGTCGCAGTAACCCCAGGAGGCGTGGGTTCAGGCGATCAAGACATTTGTTTAGGCTCTTAAACCTCCAAATAGCCAGTTGACTACACAGGTTTGGTCATCTAGTAATTGTTCTGCCTGTCACTATTGGATATTTTGTGAATTTACCCTCGGCCGGACAGCGAAATTTGCGCAATATGGATTTTACATTGCTTTGTAATTAATAGCAATGCCACTCCCACAACTTTTCACGAAAAATCACGAATTTCCCTCGGCGAAAAAACCACAGCAAATGTTTTCTAGAGTTGCGGCCTGTACAGTTCATAGAGGTACTCATACTCGGGACAGTGGCAAAAGTACTTTGTAAGGATATCATTCCGAGATATGGTGGCTGCCCGGAGCGCGTCAACTGCGCCTTGACTGTGTTTGCTTTGTTCTTGCTTGGTACTTTCAATGGGCTCTGTCTGAGGCGGGATTCGAACCCACGCCTCCTGGGGAGACTGCGACCTGAACGCAACGCCTTAGACCACTCAGCCATCCTGGCATCTGGTAATGCTCTCTTGAATGTGTTTGCTTTGTTATATGCTCCGAAACCGTCGCAACATTGCGAAGCGCCAAACGGTCCAACAGAGTCCTGTATGAACAAGTCACTATTGTTCGGATCATTACCTTCTGTCCCAGCCCGGCCCACGGCAACAACACCATCGTCACTCGACTTCACGTTTAATTCAGCAGCTCTGGCGCGCTGTACACATTTGCTATGAGAGGCATTTATAGTGAGTATGTAAGTACGTAAGATGACATCCTGGCAACTGGTAATGCTCTCTTGACTGTGTTTGCTTTGTTCTTGCTTGGTACTTTCAATGGGCTCTGTCTGAGGCGGGATTCGAACCCACGCCTCCTGGGGGCCGCAGGACATGCATAGACCAACATTCACACATATGGACAATTAAAATTGCTCAAAAAGCCCACATACAGAGGCATCAAGTAATGAAGTCATAAATAAACATCAGTCATGATTAGTTGAGTAAAACGTATGCCATGTTGAAGAAAAGTTGAACCCACACCTCCTGGGGATACTGCAGCCATTAATTTGATTGTCCAATATTTCCCTTATGACACACACAGGCTTTACCCACAGTAGACCTATTACCAATTGCAACTTAATATGAGGCATGCCAAACCAGAGACAATAAAATATTGGACCTCTTCTCTGCCAACACCAAGGAGGCGTACACGTCACTGCCCCTCCCCCCGCTGGGCAAAGCTGACCACAACTTGGTTGCTCTCCTGCCTGTGTACAAACCTCTCGTCCGCAGGCAGCCAGCTGTGACACGCACAGTTCAGCGATGGTCCGGAAATGGTCATAGGAACTAAGTTGCTTGAGGCCTGTCACTAGGAGATTAGTAAAACATTGGTATCCAGATAACTCAGCGTGGGATTATTCCTTGTGCTCATGTTCATGTCCCAAGTGTCTTACAAAGCGAATGTGAAGAACTGGCGGCCGAGGAATTCATTTTTGTAAAGGCAGCAGTCTCCAAACGTTTTGGTACCACAGAGCATTTTCCACGCGGCGCTGTAAATTTTTCATCCGAGGATAACTCGAAAAGTGAGCGCCAACCCATGTCCGCTTTCCAGACAGCAAAATCGATATTAGGTATGTTGACGATTTGCTCAAGCGCCCTGGAATGGAATCGGCCCGAGAGAGGGGCCCGCGCCGCCTGTGCCCGGGGAAGGTGCTCATATTCGGCTTCACTGTCAGGCAGCATGCACTCCTCCTCCGGAGCTTCCATTTGGGCAAACTTAGGGGCCGCTTGGCACCGTCTGTGCCGGCCTGTCTCCTCCGGAGCCTCCATACACTCTATAAATGTGGAAATTTACAGCGGGGGAGGGGAAGGGAAGAGGCGTCGATAATTAATGAATAAAGGCCAACACCGGCTGCAAAATGATAACTGCAAGAACATGTGTATAAATGAGGTTAGGCGAAAGACTCGCCGAAACATGTCAGGTAAAAAATTATCCTAAAACATAATTGTCTGCTTTTAATGAATCAGTCAAATATCAATAATAAGAAGACAAAATGTCACACCCTCATGGAACATCAGCTGATAAAGACGGGTCTCAAGACACCATCATGCGACACTCTGAAGAAGGCGAAAGACTCGCCGAGCTTTTGTTGCCACAGAGTACAATCGCTGACTTAGTTGTAGAAATACTGGCTTTATATTTTATAATTCTATTCATTTACATCCCATTATGACTTCTCAAAATATATTTGCCAAAGCTTTTTGTCTTGTAGGGAGTTGAGTCGGCTGCTCTTGCGTGTGTCTGCGTGTGTGTGTGTGCTGCAAATGGATTTTAGAAGGACGCTGTAGACGCTACCCCAAAGCTGCATTGTTGATACTCTTACATTAGCCTTCATTCGCTGGTCATATACAATGTGGGAGCGGGGGACCCACGGCGACTTGCTGGCGCTGCGCCGTGTCCGCTCAGGGTGAAACGATTCTTGTAGGAAGCTTGAGCGCAAATGGAGTCAGAGGTGAATTTCCTGCGGACGCATTCTCAAACATTTCATTTGGCACCGCCTGTGCCCGGGGATGGTGCTCCTATTCGGGCGTGTGTTGCATTCTCGGTTAGACAGGTGCTTATTAAACCAACAAAACAGAAGGACATTGTTTTGTTTGTCACAGATTTCCCAATATTTTGTCATCCACTTGTGAACTAGTTATGCGGGGATGCTAATTAGCTCGCACTGTACACATTTGCTATGCATTGTATGGCCCGGGCCACATACCTTTATTCCAACAAAATTTTGGACAAGTTATGTACATTTGGATAAAATTGTTTGTCGAAAGATAATAGACAATTTGCCTACCTAAAGTGCAAACTATGTGGGGCAGACTTTAAACCAGCAGATCTACAAAGAGCACATTTGATTTATTTAGTGTGTTAAAAGAGCAGCGACCGCGGCGAGGTCCCTATTGTTTTCGTATTTGTCGGCCTGATGGACAACTCTATGTATTGTTGTTGTATTGGGAGTGCCTCAATAAAGTGAATGTTTTCATTATGACGTTCCTTTTTTGGATGTATAATTCTAACTTGCTAGATTTAGTCCAATGCACGATACATTTAGGCTAACTCGACGTCGCTCCAGTCAGTACACCATACCTACGTGAAGCATTGCAACGACTGTTTTTTATGGAAAATGGTTCTAAATTATTTATATTGGACAATCAAATTAATACAACACACACACACACACACACACACACTACACCCTGTCGATTACTTTCTGCTCGGGCCCCAATAATAATTTCTTAAGTTTTACGATTACAATCCTTTTCTTCTTTGCTGTGGCTCGTCATTCTTCATAAGATTTGACCCACGCCTCCTGGGGAGACTGCAACCTGAACGCAACGCCTTAGACCACTCTGCCATCCTGGCATCTGGGACCATCACAGGACAGGGTTTAACTTCCGGGTTTTACATTTGCAGATTACAACCCCAAGATGCGACCGTCATCTCTGGACACCGTGCTGTTCGCTCCGAACAAAATGAAATATTATCCCCCTCTATCACTCAGTTTTGTGTGGTCCATTGAAAGGAAACCACATCTTTTCCGCTTATGATTACATAGGAGGCAAACCTTTGACTGTTTAGGAGCTGTTCGTGTTGCCTTATGAGATAATGCCTCCCAATAATCACGCCCCCCAAGTCCACGTTCACTGAACGCGAGGATTTACAATGACTAAAGTATTTGATAGGAATAGAGATCGAACCAAAGAGACAAACACCTGTGTGATTGTGGGAGCGAGTGTTTTTTTTGGAATTCTTGTGCGTTAGCACAACGCCTTTCATAGTTTACGCTCATGATATTAAAAAAAATGTGCGGTGTGCAGTCCCTTGGGCTCGTGCTTCTGGACGGTCTTCAAGGGGTTGGCGTCGGCGTCAAAGAGCTCGCAGTGGATCCAATATGTCCTGCTAAGAAATCCACACAGTAACCCACACCAGAATTCACAAGCAGCTGCGCTCATATTTTTGGCTTGATAAGGAGTACTGGTGACAATATTTGAAAGCAATGGGCTCAGGACGACATTGCGTAATTACATCTAGCGCACCTCCCGTTAATTGTACACATTTGAGGATACTTCAGCCCTGAAGACATCTACCAACTTATTTTACCGTGATCATCTTCAATATCTGCAAATAGGTGAATCATCGTCGTAGCTTTTACCAGTTGGTGGCGTCATCGGCAAAATCCTCTTCAGTCTTTAAATTTTGCAGACCACCGCTGCGGGCCTCCGCCAGAGAACATCCCAGCATGCCGTTGTTGAACCTTTTTGTGGATCACGTCACAGTTGCAGAAGTTTCAGGAGCTGGTCCTCAGTGGCCAAATTACTTGCCCCAAACAATATGTATTTGAAGAGTGATTTTCGTTAGAATTTGTCAAGCGTAGATCAACAACAACTGTATAATATTCATACCTTCGCGGTTCACCTTTCGCGGGTTCAGTGCTTCGCGGGTATAAAAAATAGGAGCTTTCTCTTTTTCTTTCTTGTCCTTCTGTTTCAGAGGAATCCGGCGCTTTGGCTTGGGTGCATCCCTGAAACAAACAGTTCATATTAGACGTTAAAATATCAAATTTTTCGCTTCGGCTTACTGTGACGCGAGCATGCCCGACATCTTCTTCCGGCTCAGAGCCATGCAGTCATATCGACATCCTGAAGCCTGGGCAGTCATTAATTTGATTGTCCAATATTTCCCTTATGAGATAATGCCTCTCATAGCAAATGTGTACAGATCAAATAAAATGATGACAGCTCACCTGGTAATGCTCTCTTGAATGTGTTCACACGAATGGACGGTAGTTATTCATGTCGCCCGCCGCCCTGGCAGAATTTGGGAAATATTGGCTTTTTTTCCCTTTTTTTTTTATATCACTAATGGTTAAATGGCTGTCTCATTGCTGCTTTGTTTCATGATTGTGCTGTTAGAAAAGAGCAGAATTTTAATCCCATCAAAAAGTGACATTTTTAAAGAGGGTGGATTACTAAATTGCTGTGCTCCAAAAGGCAGGCTGTTGTGAAGTCACAGTGGAATGTGCAACGCAGCGGTCTTTACAGTAATCGACGTGAGCAACGCCGGACAGCCTCGAGGGCTACGCCGCGACGAGTAGGAAGGCCGCCGCGGTGATGAATCAGTCAAATATCAATAATAAGAAGACAAAATGAACCTAATACAAATAAATGCCACTATTCCTGCTTCCTCCCTTTCTGACTGTTTATAGTCAGTGTCATTTTTTTTTTTTACCGGGTTCAGGGTTCCATGTAATAATATTGAACATGTCGTACCTTAGCACAAAGTGTTGAACACTTTGAGAGGCTCGCCCCTAAATGAGTTGAACAAAGTACAGGGTCCTTCACCTGACTACAGATGATCTTCTGGGGACTTTATTTGGTTTTAATCACTTTTGGGGTCTGTAAACTTTTATAACAGCTAAACCAAACGTTTCCAATGTAAATTTCCACCTGCGTTTCCCCTCAGCACCTCGCCCTCACCAGCCACGCACCTGCTCCTCATCAACGATCACAAACATTACTTTCATCTTCTTAACGTTTTGTAGTGAATTTAACAGGTTCACCACTTTTTTCAAGAACGGGTAGACGTCCGCATGTAGACCCCCTGCGGTGGATCAGTTGTGAATTTGAATGTGGTGGTGACACACCTTTGTTATTGCAGAGTGGCGCAGTGCACGTCAAATTTACGACAAAGGAGGGATTCCCAGACGGCGTACCAGCAGGTAAAAGTCTGAGTAATTAAATAAATACAAAAAGAATGGCTGGGGAATAAAAAAAGAGGCAAAGCGGGTAACTAATAAGGGAGTGTGATGAATTAACTGAAGCTTGAACCTGGTTGTGCTTGTGTGTGTGTGTGTGCGCGTGCAGCGAGGAGAGTCCTGTGTCCCTGGAGAAGCTCTCTCTGTCAGATCCTCCGGAATCTGGTAATGCTCTCTTGACTGTGTTTGCTTTGTTCTTGCTTGGTACTTTCAATGGGCTCTGATTGTCCAATATTTCCCTTTTGAGATAATGCCTCTCATAGCAAATGTGTACAGCGCGAGCTGAAAATGCATTTACAGCACTAAAAACAACATTTTTTCTCAGGCTAAATCAATCATTTCTGTTTATTATCCTTTCAGAAAACATGAAATTAAGCACTTCCCCGGTCATTTTTTACATATTTCAATGGCAGACAAGTGGGCGTGGCATTAAATATCTTGCCTGTTTTCAGTATTTGCTTATCTTTTAGCATCTACTTTGGCTGTTTCCCTGTGAGTTCTGCGGCCCGGTGCTGTCTTTGCTTTGCCCCCGAAAAAAAAAAAAAAACATCACAGAAGTCAAAAATAGACTTAGCTGTATTTATAGGCCCCTGCCCTTCTCCCGGGCAGTGTGGAACATCATTAGGCAGGCATTCGTTACTTGTACATCGCCATCAAACCTTTGTCAATGCTCACGCCTTTGGACCGGGAAGGCCGTCCTCTTCGGCCTGACTTTCACGGATGCCGGCCTGTCTCCTCCGGAGCCTCCACGCGGTTGAACTTAGGGGCCACTCGGCCCACCTCGCGTCCGGGGGAAGGCCGTCCTCTTCGGCCTAACTTTCACCAACGCCGGGCCCCAGTCTCCTGTTGGACTTAGTGCAAATTCTTACTCACGCCCTTACCCCTGATAAATATTTTATAGTCAACAACCTACCATTACAGCTCTGCGGTCTCTGTACCCAACAGGGGACGACGCCCCTCCCGAACAAAACCACAGAGAAGAGACACAGAGTTGAAGATGCGATGTGAAAAGAAGAGCTTTTTTGTGGAGATGCGAAACATGTCAGGTAAAAATTTTTACCGAAAACATAATTGTCTGCTTTTAATGAATCTGTCAAATATCAATAATAAGAAGACAAAATGAAACATAGGTTTGACTCCTTTGTTATTGCTTGGTACTTTCAATGGGCTCTGTCTGAGGTGGGATTCGAACCCACGCCTTTTTTTATCAGACGGACCGCAGAACCGTCAATCAACGCAACCGTGCTTTCCGTAAGGGAGACCCAGTCTCCCGAGAAACCCAGTTTCTCTAATTTTCACGTACTGCACGGTGCCCTTTTGACGAATCCGACTGAAAATTAGTCAGAAAAGACTCAAGACAATGATCTTACTCTCTGCCGAATTTTGTGACTTTTGTGCATGTTTCCCCATCTTTCTCATCGGCGGAGGCCAAAGCGGGTGGATCAGTCGGCGTCGCGGTGGCGGCGGTGCGGTTTCTCGGTTGTCCCCTCCCCCTCGGGCGGGCGGTCGGCTTCGATGACCCAACCAACAAGCACCTCAACCCCCCCCTACGAGAGTCCCCTTTTGGTCTGAGTAGAAAATAACAACAAAAACAATAACAAAAACTCGTAACGAGCGATGGATGAGATCCTACCTCTTCAAAGTGGATGCCAGTGTATTGACAGGGTTCCAAATCCCACACTCCAACTGAGAGGTCATTTGAAATAAATTTTCACCACTGTGGAGGACAGACAAGATATGTAAATTCTCAAAGCATTCCTCTCCTGTATTTTTTTTTCAACATTAGTTTGGAATTCAACCGCCTCGGGGCAATTAGAGTGTCCAAGCAACTTGCCATGCATGTTTTAAGAATATGGGAGGAAACCGAGGCAACGCCCCAGCGCCCTATCTTGGGGCAGTAGGTGGGGTACACCCTAAGAAAGTGCCACATTTGACGCCAACGAGAAAAATACGGTTGCTGTGCCCACGCGCAGCGTAGAGATATTGTGCAAATGTGATCTAGCCTTTTGCTCTCAAGAAAATATATTAACAAACATTAATCTCAGGATGGCCCTCGAGAAATGTTAAAAAAAGCAGCTCTGGTTGAGTGTTGAGCCCCCCGCGCAACATAATTAACATCTTTCTTATACCTATGAGTAACTAGAACTAAATATAATAACTATTTTAGACGTGCTTTATGCACAACTTCTTTTTCATATCCTTCAGAGATTGGTCGATGAGGGCGATACCCGTGGCGATGGTGAATTTCCGTCACCGAAGCCCTGAGAACTATTTCAATTTACTCGTGCGGGTTGAGGAGCCTCCGGAGCCTCCACGCGGTTGAACTTGTGGTACACACAGTGTGTACTTGACGACAGTAGTTTTCCCCAAAAGTTCTGCATAGAATCTGTGTCCCTGAACAAGACCATTCGGACTTTTCCAAAAAACTGTTACCTGCACATTCAATGTTAAAACTTGAGTTTGTTTTTTTTTTAGTGTCAGCTGAAGGGTATGATCTGTTCCTGACGTACGTACAGCTTCCAACTTAATGGGAACAGTTTGAGGACAGGCCATTTTGTTTCCAGCATGACCTTCCCCCAATGTACATGAGCTTGGTGCGGGCAAACAGCTATATACAAATATCAAACGTATCCAGAAGAGGCACAGTAGCTGACATGTTTTGCCAAAAATGTAGACATTGATTTCAATATGAATCTAAACAGTCGCTTTTCACATGACAAAACGTTAGCAACATTACACATTACTTTGTTGTTTGAGGCAACAACCACGAGGATGGGAAAAGTGTTCTATTTTTTTTATTTAGAAACGGCTTAACTGCCACGCACGCGGGGTGAAATTATTTTTTATGGCCATATTGTCTTAACCTTCTTCAAACATTTATTTCCTATTTGCAGAAACATCTTTGAATGCACTTTACAGTCACTTCAGCAACGCTGCTGGTGTGCACGTGTTTAGTGTGGGCGTATGAGAGGCATTATCTCATAAGGGAAATATTGATTCAAATCGATAATATTCATACTCAGTTTCTAGTGGCTGAAATATCAACCCATAGGATTGGCTCATGGATTTCCGAAACAGCACCTTGTCACCAACCTCCGAGTTGTTCGTTACACCTTTTTAATGAGACGCATCCTTCAGTTTTCTAAATCCAAATTTAGTCCTTCTCAATACAAGTTCAGCTTTGGGGGGCGTGTGCTCCGTGTCAACGCGCCACATGTCCCACATTTGAGTACTGGCCGATAAAGAGTGCAAGTACTTGATTATGTCAATACGTCGCGCACCTTCAAAAATGCTTAAAAAAAATATACAATATATATAATAAATATGTATATATATAGTCTTGGATGTAGAAAAAGAATTGCTACATTTGCGGGTCCAGAGGGCCAAGAGTGCAAATTCATTGGGAAAGGATAAAGAATATGGAAAGGAAAAAAAAAAAAAACTGTAAATAAAACGTCCCGACCTGAAGACATCTTAATGTTATTATTTTGTTTTACACACAGCGCCGCCAAGTGGAATCAAAAATAGGTGCTCCTATTCGGGCCAAGTGTGACACACGCCCGCCCTCCTCCTCCGGAGCTTCCATTTGGGCAAACTTAGGGGCCGCTTGGCACCCGGCAATATACAGCTGTGTGTCATCAGCGTAGCTGTGGGAGCTGATGCCGTCGGCAGCTGTGGGCAACATAAATGGTGGGAAAAGTTTGGTCAGCTGCTGAATGCTCAGCGGTGGTGGGAACCGTGATTGCGGCAACAAGAAAGTTCCACTGGAAATCACGTCCATGGAAGCACAGAGTCACCGACCTGGAACCAAAGCTGATGATGGGCACATTTTGCCTAAACCAGAGCGGCGTAAACATAAATCAGATCACAAACAAATCTGCGGGGTTGCCAACCAATTGCAGTATATTATTATTATTATTGTTATTATTATGAGAACCTGACGTGCAAGAGAAATTCCATGTCTTGAATCTCAACCTCCGACCCAGAGGAACACCTTCCCCGGGCACGGGCGGTGCCCGTTTCCTCAATGCATAGCCTTTTCACTTTTTTCACTCACGTCTGACAACGAGGCCACACCAGCGCAAAGTCCCCGACCACATGTCGCCTTTCAAACCAACCAAAAAATTAGTTTCTCCAGCGTTTTGTTATTCAGTCTATTTATATCTTTTTTTTTTAGGCAATTTCGGGGCATAACACAATCAGGAATTACATACATTTTATTAAGAACCGCATTTCTCTGTGCCTGCGTTTGTGGAGTCCCTAAATTGCTTCACCTGCACTAAGAATCTTTTCTCAACATCAGGACTCTTGAGAGGCGGAGCGGTCTAAGGCGTTGCGTTCAGGTCGCAGTCTATTAGCTGAGCAATGTTGCACAGCAGTAATGCAGCCGTAAATGCTCGCGGGTACCCCGCGCCGCCCCCGCCACAACTTTTTATTAAGACAATAAGCACTGTTTGCAGTGTCTCCTTCGACTTGCTCCCTTCCCTCCTGCTCTAGTGTAACTGCTCACTCCTCCCCTCTCTGCTGGCTGAAGGGCGCTCGGCGAAACTACAATGCCCCCGAGCATCCTGAAGCCTGGGAAGTCATTAATTTGATTGTCCAGTATTTCCTTCATGAGATACCGTTTAAAAAACAATGCAAAATACAAACGGGTTGCTGATAGGCTACCACTCGGGAGTGGGCAACAAGAACAGATGACTGCCCAGGCTTCATTTCATCATCTGCGAACCGTGCAATGCCACTCCCACAACTCAGTCGTGAGTTTAGACGACCGGAAGGGGGGTTTGTTGACTGCGTCTCGGGAGAACATGCAAACTCCTTTGTTTTTTTTTGTTTTTTTTTCCCAAACTGACATTTAGCGAAAAATCTACCATGTCTTGTGTTTTGAAAATTGTACTTTTTATTGTTACACAGGTACTCATGAAGGAAATACTGGACAATCAAATTAATGACTTTCCAGGCTTCAGGATGCCTTTCTACACTATATAAAGGTGGTGTCCAGTATTTCCTTCATGAGATATTGCAACACTTAGAAAAAGTGAAGTTGCACACATTTGAGGATACTTAAGCCCTGAAGACATCTACCAAAACGGTGTATCCTTGGTCTGTGGCAAAGAAAAAAATGTAATCAAACATGAGACACCAATGAAATCTTCCTTCACCTGCACAATGAGTGTCCTGAGCGCCAGGAGGCGACCCTGACTGGCGGCGTCGTGTTGGGATTAGCAGCCGATGTTTGATCAGATTTCCTAAAATTAGATGAGGTTGCGTGACGGGCTTGATCGTGACGCCGTTGTCGTAAGTGTTGCAATATCTCATGAAGGAAATACTGGACAATCAAATTAATGACTTTCCAGGCTTCAGGATGCCTTTCTACACTATATAAAGGTGGAAATTTACATTGGAAACGTTTGGTTTAGCTGTTATAAAAGTTTGGTTTTTTAGTGCTGTAAATGCATTTTCAGCTCGCACTGTACACATTTGCTATTGTGAGGCATTATCTCATAAGGGAAATACTGGACAATCAAATTAATGACTTCCCAGGTTAAAATAAAAACAAATTTTTGATTCCACTTGGCGGCACTGTGTGTATAACAAAATAATAACATTAAGATGTCTTCAGGTCGGGACGTTTTATATTGGAAACGTTTGGTTTAGCTGTTAATGAAGTTTCGTTTTTTTAGTGCTGAAAATTCATTGTCTGCTGGCGCTGTACACTTTTTCTAAGTGTTGCAATATCTCAAGAAGGAAATACTGGACAATCAAATTAATGACTTTCCAGGCAGCGTCTCGGATGTTATCGTCTTTGAAGTTCGAAAAAACTACCAATCTAGTTGGTTAAGCTTATTTTGGTTAGATTAACCAATAGATTGGTCAATCAATGACCAAACCGGTCCACTGGGACGACTGGTCCTGCAGGAACTCCGCAACGGTGTAGCGGGTCACCGGGGCCCCCCTCTGGAGCCAGGTGGACCACTGGGATGGACTGGGGGGGTCTCCGCTTACTCCCCCATTCGGCCCTTCTGAGTGATCAAACTGCTGACCGCTAATATCCGCATCTATGAGGTGTTGCGTCCCACCTGCCACAGTGCACCACCACGGCCACCAAGTCGTACATGCGGCTGTCTACATTGCAGAGCTCACAGTCCCGTGGGAAAATGCAGTTGAAGAGGCCTATGAGCGTAATATGAATTTTACTATGTACCAAAAAGTCAACTTCCGCATGAATATGAAAAAAAAAAAAAAAGTGTGGAACCCAAATTACTGTGCTCCAAGGTAACGTTACCATATTCATTGCCAATAGAGGTACAGGTGTGGTCCCGAGGTTAACCAACAAATTTGGAAGGGATTACCATTGTCACGAGGGGAAGATAGCGTGGTGACGTGGAGGCAAAAACAACAGGTGGACCAAACACATTGTTTTTTTTGTTTGTTTTTTTGGTTTGTTTGCTTTTTCACAAAAGATGGTTAATTAAAAGAGGTTAATAGTGTAAAAAGACATCCTGAAGCCTGGGCAGCGTTTCATAAGTATGCATGAGCAACAACAATTTCACTGGTGTGTAAGAGTGCATTTCAGAAGTGTGAAGCGATTCCTGACTTTTGTCCCCAACGGCACCTCATACTCCCCATCTCCCGCTCACTTCTCCTGACCCCATGAGCCATCCGCGCCGCGTCCGCCAACAGCCTTCCTTCGGCGGGGTTCAGAGGGTTAGTCGCATTTTCTTCGCGTTATTCGACTAGAGGTGGGCCTTTCCTCTGGCTCTTTCCTCCACCTGGGCAGTCATTAATTTGATTGTCCCTGCCACCAAAGACATTTCACGTTCATGCGGTGCGTACGGACAGAGCTCAACAACGTCCAAATTATTGTCTGCCATCCTGCTTTTTACGCCGACAGAAAAACTTTGGGCCTATTTTTTTATTTTTATATTATGTTTATTATATTAAAGTAATGATTGCGGCGGTGCCGGAAGTGTGCCGGCTGGAAACGCCTGTCGTCGTTGGGCTTGATCAATCGGCAGACTTTTTATTTTTTATACAGTTCGCAGATTTTTACTTCCAAACTATGACTATCTACAAATTACTGACAACCGCGAGCTGAAAATGTCGCCGTTTATTAACTACTCGCGTGACAGTTTAGGAGATAACGAGGAAACAAGATTATGTAAACTGTTAAAAAAATTTCACACACTACTGAGTGAGTTCAGGTCGCAGTCTCCCCAGGAGGCGTGGGTCTTAGTGTCGATGAAGGCTTGCCAAGCGTTCCGAGCGACAATGACACTGTGTGCCAAACTGGAATAGTGGAAAAAGCACAAACTATGATTTGACTTTACAAGCTGACCCAAATGGTTAAAAATACATGTGTCGTCAACATCATCCGCGACAGTGTATTGTACATGTCTTAACATTTGTTGACAGGATAGTTTCTCTGTGCAAATGACTTTTGTATTTGTGGAGTGTTATTTTGACACAACATCCAGTAGTGTCTGAGCTTTTCAGAGGAGAATCTAAGGATCTTTTGCAATTTCAAGACTGATTCAAATATTAGCGATGCATATTCAAGTCGTTGAGAATTGCTGATTATCAGCTTTGCCTACAGTCAACAGTGGATTGCAGTTCACAAATATGAATACAAAAATAATAAATAACAGTATGTATGGCAATCTGCCATCAACAATGCCGCCGTGTAGCCTCACATTCCAACTCTTGCTGTCCCGGTGGTGGGCGTGCCCAAACGACGGTCTGGTGGAGATGCGAGCGCTGGATGTGAGGCCACGCGCCCGGACCTTGCTGCGCTGGGACCAGCTCATGGTGGGCATGCACGTGTTTGTCAATGCCAATAGAAGTTTGTCTGCAGTATTCCCAATACACAGACTTTCTACATGGCACCTGGGTCTCGGGTCCCTCTCAATACAACTGTACACCTCTCTTGCCACCAGCGATTACTGCAATTCGTTTTGGACGAGTCTATCACTTATCTACCTTTTGAAATGAAAGTGAACAAAAGCATATCAACAAGATATCTGTCTTTGACACACCACAGTATTTAGAAAATAAAACAATTAATTTTATTCAAGTTCGGTGGGCCGGATTAAAACGTTTAATGGACCGCATGTGGCCCCCGGGCCGTAATTTGCCCACACCTGGTGGGCGACTTGTGAGCACGATGGTCTCACAATGCAGAGGTTGTGGGATCTGAAACTCCAAAATAGATTACATTCTGCTAACATATTGTACTTTTATTTGCAGAATATATCGAGCAGCGACTGCTTCGAGGTCCCCATTGTTTTTGTGGAAATTATTATTATTAGGGCCCGAGCATGCATGCTAGCTATTGTTTAGCACTGAGGCATGTTTTGACGTATCTGTGCCCCCCAATGCAGCACAAAGCGAGACCCCCGGTTCGGCACGGCGGCGGCAAAGGTAAAAGTGAAAGTTGGAAAAACAAACGCGACCAGTGTGGAAGAAGACAAAACGTTTGCACAACACGACGGAATTAGCATTGAAGCATACAGAACCCATTTGTCCGCCCCCCCACCACACCCCCCAACACCCATTCTCCGCCGCAACTATAAATTATAGCATTTCCGTTGCAAAACAAACCGACACCGTAGAGTTTATACTCACTGCACACAATGAGCAAGGAGAGCGCCTCGTCTCCGACGCGCGGCGACCTTTCATCATTAAGTCTCGGAGATGGAGATCTCTGCCACATTCGGTTGGGAAGCTTGCCTGTCATCTCTGCTATGATGACGTACATCCCCAAATAAAGTTCAGATGTTCTAGTTGGCTTTTCCAACCATTTCTGTTGCCGTAGCATAAATCATCTTCAGTGCGTAGTCACCTTCATAGAGGGAACCCCAGCCGGCCTGACGCTTTTAATTTTTTGTGAAAATTATTTTGGGTCATCGGCACCGAAGAGAAAAAACAACAGCGCTGGATCGCCGGGATTCGAACCCACGCCTCGAGAGGAGCAGTCTTTTTGCATGTTTTTCCCCGTGCAACTCAACAAGGTCGCCCTCATATATGCTCGGATGACTTTGTCCCCGCGCAAATATGCACGTTATCGAAGATGATTTAAATATATATATATATATATATATATATATACACGGGTAGAGAGAGAGAGAGTGAAATTCATGCTATAACTAAAAAAAAAAAAGAATTATTATTAAAACTATTTTTTTATTCCCCAGCCATTATTTTTGTATTTATTCAATTACTTCTTTTTGTATTTATTTAATTACTTCGACCTTTACCTGCTGGTACGCCGTCCGGTATGCCCTGTGAAATGAAAGGTGGCATTCTTCATTTATTTTTTTTATTCATTCATAACTGACAGCCTCGCGCTCCGCTCGTGCTCAATTCAGTAAACACCATTTTTTAAAATTGATTCATTAACTTTTTATTTAGTAAACACTCACTGCACCAACCCAACCGGACTGCATCGCGTCATATGTCTGCTACACCTGTAGACTCCGAGGGTACCCTTTTGGTCTTGACTGTGGCTCGCGCTAAAAGCTTCTGTCGAAGAAAACAACAAGCTAACCTGTAATACAAGTCATCCTGTTTGCCTTTAAAAATCTGCAGTGTCAAGATAGTGTGCCTTTAATTTTTGAACGTTCATCACTCACAAAGCCGGGAACCGCTTGCATGACACAGTCTTACTAAAGACTGCACTTGGCGAGAAAGACGCATTCATGTAAACACACACCTCACGAGAGGCCCCGTGTGAGGGTTGAACTCACAACCTTAGGATTATGAGACTGACGATACGCGCACCTCTCGGAGTCGCAATCACGCTATGAAGTGAAGCTATACAAGTGTTGCAGCTGATAAAGACGGGTCACAAGACACCATCATGTGACACTCTGAAGAAGGCGAAAGACTTTTGTATTGTGACATGAGGGCGTGACTTACCTGTCACAAGAATGAAGGCAAGTCACGCCCCCCGCTGTCCGTTCACACCAAGTGAAACTATTCACACATTTGTAAAGGCAAAAGCAAATTGGCCGACACACAAGCGAACACACACACACGCACGCACACACAGTGTCATCTTAATTTCATCTGAAGGCAAGGGCAAAACCAGCAACTCAAACTTACACTCCCTGTTCTGGAAATTTAAACAGTCATTAGTCATTAGGAAACAGAGTTGTTTTCTTTAGCTTTATTTTTTTCTTCAAAAAAAGTAACGAAAAGGTGGGATTTTGGTTTGCGATATTGATGACAAAGCAAAGACATCGTCAAATCCCTAATCCTAATCCACAGAGATGAACTATGGTAGCGGCCAGCGACAGCTGTACATCTGAGACTGTTACAAAATCAGAGATTCAGTCTCACACAGAGATGCTTACCATGCAGTTTTTATAGGATCCTTCTTGCAAAAAAAAAAAAAAAAAAAAAAGTCAGTCAGTTGGTTAATTTTTTTCCGGCCTGTATTTGCTCAGGAGTATTCTGGTTAAATAGATAAATTATGATAAAAAAAATAAAATTATTCTTGACATTAAAATGTGGGTTTTTTTTTCAAAAAATGCTTAAAAAAAATAAACAATATATATAATAAATATAGGCATTATCTCATAAGGGAAATATTGGACAATCAAATTAATGGCGAGATTGCGAGTCACCGGGATAAATTGCTGAAACCGGTTGTAAATTATCAAAATTACAAAGCCAAGACCTAATAAAAAGTCTCATGGAGTAGCCGACGGGCGCACAAAAGACAACGTGAAGGCAACAAAGAGGGCGTCCTGAATGCCGCAGCCTTTGATTCGTGTGTTCAGTGACTTTTTCATCAACATTCCATCGAAAGAAGAATGAACATACTCAGTTGTGCAAAAGCTGAGTGAGTCTTCTGCACCTTGGGAATTAGGTGATGGTGATTCACTTGGAAAATGCATTTTCAGCTCGCACTGTACACATTTGCTATGTGAGGCATTCAGCCTCTCCACAGTGACAAACAACTCTAATATATATATAGATATATATATATATATATATATAATGCGCTGCTACTTTTATTTACTCTGACTTTGGATAATAACCACCCCTCCGTTGTGGGTTTAAGGTTTGCATTCACTCCACCACAAGAAACGGCCCGTTGCCCAAGTAAATCCTGTCACACGTTCAAATTGACATTTGGTTTTTTTGTTATCCAAATGTACCCCGACGCCGGGGAAAGAATCTGCTTCATTACACCAATGAGTTGAAAATAATTAGGTACCATAGAGGAAAACATAATTTAATAGTGTACACAAAAAAAATGACAAGTAGAGTGATTTTTTTTTCCTCCACACTCAAAGCAGACGCCGCAGGATAGAGCTATTGTATCGTTGCATACCCTTCATATATATATATATATATATATATATATATATAATTAGTTTAAAAAAAATATATATATATATATATATCTTTTTTTTGCGTCAGGTGGAGTGAGAAATATGCAAAATTGGCACCTTGCATTTGCAAACTATTGCATTCTATATAATTAGTTATTCAAAAACATTCTAAGATTTCCCCGACGGAGAATATCAGTTACCAATACTTCAGGTAGTTTATATGTTGAAAATAGAACGTTGTTATTATTCGGTGCATTAACAATGTAAATTTTTCCTGTTGAATGCCCGAATATGAGCACCTTCCCCGGGCACGGGGGGCAGCAATCACAGCTGGGACACTTGAGCTAAAAAGTTCAACCGACAATGACTGAATCGGCTGCACGGTCTCATCACGGATTCGGAACTGGTATTCATGACCCTCGATCAGCTTCTCTACATTTAGTTCAAGATTTTCAGCCTTGATCTTTGAAGACACCTGAGGCCACATCACTCACGGCGCGCGACGCTCGCTCACCGGATCGACACAGTTATGACAGAAATTGTCAGAGAAGCGTCAAGATTAGGGAGCTCCCCTCTCCAGTGCAATACAACAATGGCTTTTAATGAAAGAAAAACCCACAGTGGTCACAAAAACAACTTCAATCTGACAAAAGTCATAATAAATGAGAATGTAATGAAAACCAGATGTTGCTTTCTAATTGTGGTTCAACATAATTACTTTAATAAATCAATAAATCATATTTTATGTGATTTACTTTTCTTTCAACACTTGTGGCTTCACTTGTTTTAGGTTTGAGGCCCTTAATTTGCTTAGTGTAACGCTTGCCACTGCGATCAAAAATAAGTTGGCAGCCGTCTTCAGGGCCTGAATATCCTCAAATGTGACGTGCCAAGCACGAATTTACATGAATGGCGCCAAGAGTTGGCGCCACTGGCGGCCATCTTGTGTTGCCACGCGCGAAGCATCGAGCTTGAATACATTGACTACTTTGGTGCGTTTTCTCTTTATTTTCGGTCACCACCCCGAAAATAACACAGTTCCATACATTGCTTGCGCCCAGTCCAAGTCCAAATTGTCAGTTCCAAAGCTCAGCAGCAGCTCCAAAGTCATAGAGACGATGGCTGACCAAATGTTTTTTTTCTTTTTTTAAAGGCCACTAAAAAAAAGTCATCAGAAGGACGTAAGAGACATTTTGACAATTGTTTCATTTATTGAACACACTCAAACCGATGCGTTGGTGTGTTCAAGCGGACGTGTCGAAGAGCCTGTCGATCATGTCCTCCACCTCCTCCGCACGGTACTTGTGGTACTTCTCCGGGTTCTTGGTGAACGGCAGGTTGACGCATCTGCGAGCCCGACGCGTTTGTGGATGGTGCCTACAAATTTGTGGCGAGCGGCTTTGGTCAAAGTGGACAATGACTGCTGGCAGAATTCGGCCGCAGATCAGCAGCCTGAAGGCGTCGGGTCTCAAGACACCATCATGCGACACTCTGAAGAAGGAATTGGGAACAGAAAAGAAAGAACAGAAATAGCAAACAGGCCAACAAGTAGTTCAATGAAGTGCTGAAATATAAGGAAATCAGAAAAGGCGCTGCATGAAGACGACTTCGGCAGAGCAGGTCCGACCAGCATCTTGGCGGAGTGAACGGACAGCGGGGGGCGTGACTTGCCTTCGAAGAGGAGCACGGTGCAGTACGTGAAAATTAAAATAAAAACAAATTTTTTATTCCACTTGGCGGCAATTCTGGACGACAATATATATATATATATATTTATTATATATATTGTTACGTTCATCGCAGTCTCCCCAGGACGCAGGGGTTCGAATCCCACCTCAGACAGAGCCCATTGAAAGTACCAAGCAATCCCCTGCGCGTCTTCAAGATAGCATTTAGCTGTTATAAAAGTTTGGCACTTGTATGACAGTTTGATGAGTTCACATTTTTGATGAACGACAGGACTGGACATCATTTCCCAAACTTTTATAACAGCTAAACCAAACGTTTCCAAAACGTCACAAAATTCGGCAGAGCGGACGTGCTGGAGCCTATCCCAGCTGTCTTCGGGCACTAGGCGGGGGTACACTGAACTGGTTGCGGCTTTAATGTGAACCTTGCAGGAGTTGCTGGTCATGCACCCCACTGATCACCGGCATTGTGAGACACGGCATGTACATCTCTAAAGACAAAGCAGTTCAGGATTTTTTGAATGTACGGTACGTAACGGAGGCATCCTGAAGCCTGGGAAGTCATTAATTTGATTGTCCAGTATTTCCCTGGCGAGTCCACACCTGGAGACCGGCGTGGTCGGCGCGCATGAACGCATGACAACATGCCTTGTGATGAATTTGGAGTCCGACGTCCTCAGAGGGATGATGATGTCGCCTCCTCCTCCGGAGCTTCCATTTGGGCAAACTTAGGGAGCAATTATCCAATAATGATATATAGACGTCAAATCTGATTCAGGCCCTGAAGACGGCTGCCAACTTATACTTTGTGTAGAAATTATTATTGGGGCCCGAGCAGCGACCGCGGCGAGGTCCCTATTAGCTCAAAAAGCGCAAGTGGCGAGTTTGTGCCAAGTGTGGAAAGCGCGAGGTGGCACACAAACATTGATTTGGGCAACTTTGAAAATTTCTCGTGTGTGTGTGAGAGTTCAGTATGGAGATGGCTCTCGGAAAGAAACTGTTTCTCAGTCTATTGGTCCTTGATTTGATGCATCTGTAGCGCCTGCCAGAATGAAGGAAAAGATGATTAGCTATGATTTATGTCAACAATTAAAATGGCTCTACGGGATCCCCACGAACGCAAACCTGACAGTTGGGTGTCAGATGGCCAACATACCTGACTCGCAATTCAACTCAACTGGACCCCACAACACAAGAAAAAGCTGTTGAACTGTTGGTTACCTTATTTAGAGGGAACTACACTGTAGACAACGGGAACGCCCGGGGCACGAGCGGGGCGACATTTCGCTCCGTTCGGTGTTATTGTATTATATTTCTCAGTATAAATTCAATATGAACAGCGTGCAAGATACTCACTCTATTTTCATGACGACTTCATTATATTTGATACGACCACAGAAAAAAACTACGATTCCAAAATACTTTAACACCATTTCTAACTCATTTGAGAGCAATAAGCTTTAATCCTGTTAAGGAAGGGGATGCCAAGTGGAATCAAAAATTATATATAGATATATATATATATATATTAGTTCAGAATGGTGATGGCTCTCGGAAAGAAAATGTTTACGGCCGAGTTGCGCGCCTCCAAGCAGCGTCTCGCTCGCCAACTTCGCGACTTGGCTTTAACCAGCAGAAGCTGACTCGGTATAGCGGTTTCCCAGGATTTGTAATCCCAGGTCGTCGATTTTGTGCACCACGGATCTGGCGTTGGTGAGGTGCACTCGGTAGTGGTTGCCTATGGGGCTGCAAACACATTCAAGAGAGCATTACCAGGTGCCAGGATGGCGGAGCGGTCTAAGGTGTTGCGTTCAGGTCGCAGTCTCCCCAGGAGGCGTGGGTTCGAATCCCGCCTCAGACAGAGCCCATTGAAAGTACCAAGCAAGAACAAAGCAAACACAGTTAAGAGATGCATTGCAGCATCATTTGGGGCAATGATGAGCCTTCGGCGTGGGTGAGTGGATCACGCACACAAACGCTGTGACACAACTGCGTGAAAACCTTTTTCCTGCTCAATTTGTGGAAAATGCTTCTCTCAAAAGTCAAATTTAACAAAACACAGAAGAACACACGCTGGACAAAATGCTTAATAACTCTCCTGCACATGCTGCTAAAAATCCAAAACTTCACATGTACATAAAGAGTCTGTACATCAGGGAATAAAACTTGTCCCTGGGGTGACTTGGTGGAGGCCCTTGCCTCGTTGTAGGAGAGATGAACTATTATGAGTTGCTTTAGGTATGCTTGATCGAGACCCTTAGATTCATTCATTTATTTTACAACTGCACTGGAGCAACTTTCAAGACAAAGAAATGTTAACTTTACTTGGATCAAAATGTATTGTATGGCTTTGTTCATCTATCCATCTAGTGACCTACAACCCCAGGCAGAACGATGACGTTTTCTTTCATTAGACAAAGTACACACTTGATAGGGACCTCGCAGCCGTCGCAGCTCGGGCCCTAATAACAATAGGGACCTCGCAGCGGTCACTGCTCGGGCCGCCGACTCGTTTGTTTGGAGTAGTAATTGCAGCCTTTGCTTCGGGCATTGTAGTTTCGCCGAGCGGCACGACGGGGCGCTGGAGCGGTTAGACGGCCGGGCATTGCATTTCAGTTGAATAATTGACTATTATAACACTGGTAAGTGGAAACAGAGGTCTTTCTAGTTCTATCACCTCTCTTGTCGCGAGGTGGGCCGAGTGGCCCCTAAGTTCAACCGCGTGGAGGCCCGTGCCCGGGGAAGGTGCTCCTCTTCGACTCAGACTTCATCTACTTTTTCCAGCACTTTCACATCACATGTTAACAGCTAAGTAACCAGAAATCTCATTTCAGCTCTAAAAACCCAAACTTTTATAACAGCTAAACCAAACGTTTCCAATGTAAATTTCCACCTTTATATAGTGTAGAAAGGCATCCTGAAGCCTGGAAAGTCATTAATTTGATTGTCCAGTATTTCCTTCATGAGATATTGCAACACTTTTCTGGATCAGCACACATAGTATGATATGAAATTGTTCCCACATACAGACTTTTCAACAAAAAACTTTTTTTTAGACAGTGATGCATCTTATAACCGTGTAATATATTAGACCGCTCTGCCATCCTGGCAACTGGTACCTCTCTCTTGACTGTGTTTGCTTTGTTCTTGCTTGGTACTTTCAATGGGCTCTGTCTGAGGCGGGATTCGAACCCACGCCTCCTGGGTAGACTGCGACCTGAACGCAACGCTCAACTGCTGTTCACATGGAACCCTTTTAAGAGGACTACAACTCCCCGACTGTTCAACCATTTCTTCCTCTGGCTAACGGCCTGGCACAATGCAAGGCCAGGTCCACTGATGACCTTGGCCCCAAATGAAGGTAATCTTGGGAAGAATTACCAACTGGTTAAAACAAATACAAATTATTTTCGTTGATGTTTTTCTCCGAGCAAATATAAGGTAGATTTTGTTCACCTGCATGTGGTCCACGGGCCAGTGTTTGACACCAATGCTGTACATCAATAAAAGCAATTAAAACCAAACTGTTTTAAAAAAAAAAAAATTAGTATCAGAACTCCAAGGGAAAATAGGGTAAACAGATGTCTGGCCTGACCGCAGGAAAATAGGACACATTCGGAATGATAAGTTTCCCAAACTCTGTCGGACATGCCAGATCCATGGGAACGCCAGTTAATGTCTCGCTAGATGCCAGCTAGCAGCACACGCCTCCCCTTCCCCTTTCCCTCCCCCACCCCTACTTCGCGGTTCACCTTTCGCGGGTTCAGTGCTTCGCGGGTCTAAAAAATATTCGGGGGCATTGTAGTTTCGCCGAGCGGCACGACGGGGCGCTTGGCAGCCGTCTTCAGGGCCTGAATATCCTCAAATGTGAAAAAAAAAATTATCCAATTCATTTTACACAAATACTAACCTACAGCTAAAAATTACAACGTTAGTAAAGTATCCATGGTGGTTCCATGACCACAACAAGCAGCATATACTGAACAATTCTTCAGAAAAGAAAAATACCAAAGCGCTAAAACTGCCCACACTTCCTCCCCTCACACTGCTGCTCCTCGACTGCTCGCCCAGCCATGAACAAGTCCCGGGCCGTCCCCGACGGAGCATCCACACGGTTGAACTTGAGGGCCACTCGGCCCAACTTGTATCCGGGAGAAGGCCGCCCAAGCAAATGAGCCCTCCTTTGTTTTTATCGCCAAAAGCTCCACCGGCTAAACCTCATGTGAGCCATGTTTGCTTGCAGTATATTTTTCCATTTTACACCAAAAATCAGTGGAGTACGTACCTAGATTTTTATTTTAGTTTTTTTTTTTTTTTCAACTCACACTGTCCTTTTCAATCAAAGTGGAATTTTACTCGGTCACAAGAGAAACTATCTTGTAGTCTTGTATCTCGCCAGCACATGGCAATCAAATTCATGACTTTCCAGGCTTCAGGATGCCTTTTTACACTATATAAAGGACCCCAAATGACAACAGTATAATTAGCAGCCCCTAAGTTCAACCGCGTGGAGGCTCCGGAGGAGACAGGCCGGCATCCGTGAAAGTCAGGCCGAAGAGGACGGCCTTCCCCCGGACGCGAGGTGGGGAGGAGCACCTTCCCCGGGCACAGGCAGGGAGCGAGCGCCCACCCCCAGCTCCATCGCTCCGGGGGTAATAGGCCGGCGTCTGCCACACTTAGCCCGGAGAGGAGCACCTTCCCCGGGCACGGGCGGGATACAATGACAGGAGCTTATCTTATTAAGGCAGACAGACAAGGTCGGTACCTGGCCTGGGTCCGGAACACTCCACCAGTTTTCTGAGATCTGGGAGCAACACTGAACATCCGTTTCCCATCGAGAATAACGACATGGTCCTAATATGTCCCCTATAAAGCAAATGATGCCCGGAGACCTTTGAACTCTAAAGAATTATGTTTATTAAAAAAAAGTCCAAAAGTTCATGTTAAACTGAGACAGATTGCTTTGCTCAGTCTCCAAATCTGGCTGCCAGATTAGTTGATAGCTTGTGCCACTGGACTTTTTTCGTATATAATAAATATATATATATGATGCTTTCCATCTCCATCTGTCTGTTGTCATACGTTAGTTGTGCAGCGATGACCTCTTTGTGGCGCGTGCTTCAGGGTTTCTTCTGTGGCCAAGGAACATCCAGCATGGTGGTCAACATCAACACGTGGTGTGGGTACAATGAACCAGGAAGTAGCGTTAGCCTCACTAGCTAGCTTTTTTTTGTCATAATCTATTTTATTGTTTATTGTTGTCTGACTTTCTTTAGCTCCACTTTGTATACAGTATATTTATTATATATATTGTATATATATATATATATATATATATATATATACGGGGAGAGAGAGAGTGAAATTCATTTTATCACAAAAAAACCAAATTATTATTAAAACGTATTATTTTTTTATTCCCCAGCCATTCTTTTAGTATTTATTTAATTACCCGCAACAGTTTTTTTTGTCTACTGCATGTACAGAACGAGTTTGTGAATGCGCATAAAGGTACATAGATTGTTAAAACCGTGCCTTTTAACACGGCAACAACTTTGCTCATTAAAACAGAACAGAAATTTTTTTTTAAAAAAATGGCCAAGAGGCTCATTATCAGGGTAAAAGCCGCATCTTTTGAAAACCAGCCGCGTGACTTGTGTAGTGTTACCTTGACTTATGTGGAACCCAATTTACGACTTGCGAGCCTTAGTTTAAAAAAAAAAAAATATGTACATACAACACTACAGTTCTTGTAAACATGCAGTAATAACACAACCAACATCAGGACGGGAGCTTAGACATGTCAAGCATTTTGCATCCACATCCGAACACGCAAAGCGATGCTTCAGCCCCAACAGCGCCTCCACTTTAGCCAGCGCTTTGTTGTTAAAATGTGCTGGATCTGCAGCCATCCTCGCTGCCAGGTCATTATCGAAGAACGGGCGGCGGTCCCGCAAGCCCAATTCGGCCGAGCCCATTGAAATGAATGGGGGAATTTTCTACGTTTTTGCCTGTCAGAAAGAACACAATGCTATCTGTAGGAGAAGAAGAGCATTTTATGAACTATTCACATGTGGGTCACACGGGGGGGTGATCCACTAATCTCTATTTTTTTTTGGGCGACCCAAATATAAAAACCTTTTTCTCAGCATTCATTTTTTTACCAAGCCGGTCGGATACAATGCAAGCTGCAAGCAATGATGAATGAAACAAAAAACGTCAGTTATGTGACATTTAGGGGAGAGAGAGAGAGAGAGAGTAAATTCATGTTATAACAAAAAAACTAATTTTTGATTCCACTTGGCGGCGCTGTGTGTATAACAAAATAATAACATTAAGATGTCTTCAGGTCGGGACATTTTATTTACAGGTGAATGTTTGGATTTTTAGGAGCATGTGCTCGGCGCTGGAGCGGCTCGTATATCTTTTTTTTTTTTAAATAGTTGCTGCGGTGAAAAAATACGGCAAATGCCTGATCAATTGTTCTTATTTCCCTCCCTTTATTATATAAAGGTGGAAATTTACATTGGAAAACTCAACGACGACAGCCTCTGAGGGTATATTCCCTCGTTTATGTCGCCACACACAATATATTGTTCCCCAGGAGGCGTGGGTTCACATGGAACACGCTGGAGGGGATTCACTCCATCCGCCGAGCATTTATATATATATATATATACACACTATATATATACTATGTATATATAAAATATGACATACTTTGGAGACCGTTGGAATTGAAATTAATTGTGATTAATTAATTTTTAATGCATCCCCTTGCGATGCGCGGCCAGCACGGCGGCGTTGTGCTCTAACAAACAATAAACAATATAATAATTTGTAGGCATTACAAGGAGTAATTTGATGTTTACCTTAGTTTAACGCTTACCTCAAAATAGCGACTTCTCTTTGACAATGGCCTCGCCGCCACGAAACAGCCAATTATATATATTTTTAATCAATTTAACTGTGCTAAGGGACAATCTTTTTAATGCGTTCAAGATCCACACCTACGCCAGCCCCACCTTCTGCGACGACGGGAGCTCACCGGACGCCGCCGGAACCGCGACGCTTTCCAGGGCCACTTAGGCTTTTGGGCGCAGCCGAGACGGGGAAACTGATCCCTATCCGCCTATGCATTTTCAGCTCGCACTGTACACCATCCTCACCTCCCAAGTCAAGTACATGTTGGGTCTGAAGATCGGATGACTGTTTCGGCCATGAGGATGTCATATATATATATATATATATATATCGGCAGCCCAAACTTCAGCCTTGAACAGATGAGCAAATGTCAAAAATCACAACGCCATAACTAGAGAATCCAAAAATGTGTACATCTTTACTCCACATTCCACTGAACACAGCGCGGGCCTCCCTACTGGGTATCATCTATAAATCGGGTAAATAGAACATCGGGCAGTGTGAAATATTCATACGCATTGACCCGGTGAACCAAACTTGGCAGTCTCATCGGGCATGGCGAAAAATTTGATATTTTAACGTCTAACTCAGACGGGTTCACGGGCTCCACTGTGATTTTTAGGATTGATTTTGTAATAATTTACTTTATTTTTCCACCATTCTTGAAAGTACATTTTACCCACGCGCTTGAAAAGGGCAAACGTTAACGAGCGCACCACGCCGTGACGCGCTTCTCGACACAACGTCGTCCATTATTTAAACGCTCGTCTATATTATCCGTCTCCAAGACCGCTGCAGTCTTCACTGCATTTGACTATAATACACGACACTACCTCCTCTTCACGACTAGGCCTGTTAGTTTTTGTTTTGGGTGGCCAAAGCCTAAAATGTGTAAAATTCTGATCCATTTTCTTACGTGGTCTCGAATCCCACCTCAGACAGAGCCCATTGAAAGTTACTCATTTCTTTGCTCACCTGCACTACTGAAATGCCCCTGGATGTCCAGCAGGGTTCGCTCTCTCCTCAAGAAGTCATTAATTTGATTGTCCAGTATTTCCTTCATGAGATATTGCAACGATTAAGCCAGTTATGCATCCGACACACACACACTCAGTCATGATGAATGGTGACAACTTTGAAACTGGCACTTTATGAATATTACAGCATTGTAGGTTGGCACAGAGGACACACTCATTAATTTGATTGTCCAGTATTTCCTTCGTGAGATATTGCAACACTTGGTCACTAACGATCAATTTTAACTGCACAATGAATCAAATATTGCAATGCAAAGCTTGTTTCAGGTGTTACCTTGACAAAATGGCCATCAAAGGCCATTTCATTTGCAAATATGGAGATAAATTCTTAGACCAGCAACGTTGATCCCCCTAGTCAGAGGGTCATTTGCCTACTTCCCAGGTTTACCCGGGTTTTCCAAAACACCTTTTTCATCGTAGTAGTAGCGCCACCAACTGGTAAATGCTACACAGGGGAGTCAAAATCACTTTGTGGCTTTTTCTTCTTTCTTTCTTCTCTACTCAAGCCAACTAAGTCATCGTTAAGGTTTGATTTCCTGTATGGCGGGGGTGGGCAAGTGTTTCGGCCATGAGGATGTCACAATACGAAATGTCTAGAGTCTTTTCTGACTAATTTTCAGTCGGATTCGTCAAAAGGGCACCGTGCAGTACGTGAAAATTAAAATAAAAAAAATTTTTTGATTCCACTTGGCGGCACTGTGTGTATAACAAAATAATAACTTTCTTCACTTAACTATGAAGAGCCTCATAGTGCCAGCCAACAGGCATTCCAAAAGTCCAATGACAGTTTTACTTGAAGGACCCTGCAATTAGAATAATATGAGCAGGAGGCCTGGGTTCGAATCTCGAATTTCCCCATTGTGGGACTAATAAAGGGTGGAGATCAGAGCACAGGCACATACACAGGCACACACACAGGCACACCCACACACCCACACACACACCTGCAAATACACATACACGTACACGCGCACACATGCAAATCGATACCTAGCATTGTGCAAGGCATCCTGAAGCCTGGGAAGTCATTATGTGCCGCTACTTCGCACTTATATATATATTTTTATCATGACAATTAATCTTCAGTAGAGATATGTTGTGACTGATATTTCAGTCACAGGTTGTCTTTTGAACGCCACCAGGGCCGCAATGGAGCACAGGACAGCCAAAAGTCTTCCCTGCGGCAGAGGCTGAAGAATTTTGCTGATTTTGAAAGGAATTGTCGACCAAGTCAAACTTTATAGAAATTCACTTTTATAACAGCTAAACCAAACGTTTCCTCAATCAGTGGATGACTGCCATTGATGTCTGTCTTTCCTCTTGTGTCTGAGATGTTTACATGTTCCTGCTGGTGCTCCCCCCTTCATCCCTTAGTGCAAATACATTATTTTGACTATTATTTACACCTATCAATTAGTATGTTTTTGAGTCTCTACTTGAAAAGGGTGGTTGAAAATTGGCTAGAAAAGACTCTGCTTTAATGAAAATTATAGCAAACTCTCGTCATTCTGGACATAACTAAAGCAAAATTAAAACCTTGCGGGTTCGGCCACCCGGACGGCCGCCTGAATGGCCACGAAAGGACGCGCTGGTCTGGCCTCCCGGACATCCGCCAACTTATTCAGCCAGGTATGCATTGAGTGTGTGTAATATAATATCCTCTAGCTATGACCCATGCGACGCCTACCACTGGTTTAAACATTTGGCCTCACAGTGCAGAGGTCGGGGGTTCGATTCTGGCTCCAGCCTTCCTATGTGGAGTTTGCATCTTATCTTTGAATTATGATGGTGATGATTTGAAACGTCACACTGGATTTATTAACTGTTTGTGCATTATTTTCAGCAATAATATTCATCTTTGTCTGCGCCTTCTTCACAAAAGAGTTTCTACACTATATAAAGGTGGAAATTTACATTGGAAACGTTTAGTTTAGCTGTTAATGAAGTTTCGTTTTTTTAGTGCTGAAAATTCATTGTCGCCTTTCTACACTATATAAAGGTGGAAATTTACATTGGAAACGTTTGGTTTAGCTGTTATAAAAGTTTGGTTTTTTAGTGCTGTAAATGCTCGAACCCACGCCTCCTGGGGAGACTGCGATTAATTTAATTTAATTTAATTTAAATTTATTTAAAGTTCAGGATTAGTTCACGGTGCTGCGCGATGCATGAGAGGTAAAAGAAGTTTATAGTACAAAAATAAATATATTCTCACAATGTCCCCTCGTTAATCTTAAAATTAATCAAATACCTTTAGTAAGTGTGCAAGTAGGTGGTTTGGGTTTTTGAGTCATTAGCTGTCGTTAAATGAGATTTGTGAGGTGCCATTTTACACGTTTTCTTTGCCTTTGCTTTTTGGGATGAACCACCCAAGCAAGCATCCATTTGGCACATAATTAACTTGAGTATCTTTTTTTATTTTAGCTTTTAACAACGTGCTGAAGTTGTCCTCATCCAAAAATGCACCAAGTCCGTGTCTTCTGTATCCAAGATAAATAACTGGACAATTCTCCACCAAACACGAGAGTCATTATCAGTCTGCCTCGCCCAGAACATCCCCCAAAATGCTCACACATGCACACGTCGCGGCACACAAGATGTCCACAGCCTTTAGGGAGGGGGACTCGTCCGTGCTGACCAGAACGCTTCCCGTTCGCGCTGTTATAAAAGTTAGGTTTTTTAGTGCTGAAAATGCATTTTCAGCTCGCACTGTACACATTTGCTATGTGAGGCATTATCTCATAAGGGAAATACTGGACAATCAAATTAATGACTTCCCAGGCTTCAGGATGCCTTTTTACAATCTATAAATCCGGCGCACTGCGATACAAATATTGTTAAGTCCAATTAAGGTCCAATTTATTGGAATTTGGCTAAACTAAAATGGCACGGGGATTCACTCCAGTTGTGATTCAATACGATTCTCTTTAGGGCCGCTTGGCACCGCCTGTGCCCGGGGAAGGTGCTCATATTCGGGCCAGACTTCCAGAACAAGAGGGGACGCAATTGCCCAAAGGAACCCACGCATCCTGGGGAGA
Source organism: Idiotropiscis lumnitzeri (assembly GCF_059441095.1). NCBI lineage: Eukaryota > Metazoa > Chordata > Actinopteri > Syngnathiformes > Syngnathidae > Idiotropiscis > Idiotropiscis lumnitzeri. The sequence continues at coordinate 1,973,950 of NC_142412.1, forward strand.
CTGCGACCTGAACGCAACGCCTTAGACCGTAGACACTTTCAACAGGGATTCTGATTTCCCATATTTAGGCAAATTATTTGATAGTTAAGTGTTTGGTATATATTTAGCTTTGTTGAAATGGAAATTTCCACCTTTATATAGTGTAAAAAGACATCCTGAAGCCTGTTGTTCATCAAGGTAAAGAGCTAACGTGTTTTAAGCGGTGCCAAGCGGCCGTTCAGGTCGCAGTGGTATTGTCTTTGACGATGTTGAGAGCCCTTCTGAGGCACCGGGCGGACCGCAGCCAGGTTTTTGGGTCCGTCAAGGTTCGAACGCCTTCTTTATGCAACATCTGTGATTGCCATGGATGCCAACGGGGTTTCCAGCGCTATTCAAGATGGCGCTGAGCCACGGTACTTCGGTGAATTCAAAATGCCAAATTATGGGCAACTTGCCCGACCGGGCAAGCAGTTTTTGTTTGGCAGAATGCAGGCAGCGGGCAGGTGTGTAGTGGTAGAGGATCGTGTTTATACCTACCGTGATGACTAAATGAAAATTTTGAGTGTGGTGAACTATAAATTGGTCATTTGAGTTAGTCTGGGCCGCCTTGGGAGCATCAATATTAAGCGAACAAAAAGTTCCTAATATTTGGAACTCTAAACGTCGGCCTGAAATACTGACGGGAACTTCGTGACGTTTTTATTGTACAGCACTTTGAGCCGCATTATTTTGTCGTACAGTTGTTTAAAAATGGCTCGCTATCGCCCCCTAGAAAAAAAAAACAAGAGGTGTGAGTTTGAGTGCGGTTGGACGACATATTCTTTGTTGTTGTTGCGATCTGAATCGGCAGCATGAAGCCCTGATCGAGTTAGCTGGCATGATAATGTGACTCTCGCCACGACCGATGCTGTTTCTCACTGTGAGCCCGCATTTGGCTGGCACCAGTTCACGGTGTACGCAACATGGGAGCAGCTCAATGGCGTCGGACGAAACCGGGGCCGGACAAGCCTGGACAGGAGAGACAAAGCAAGATGGTCGACATTTGCGTTCAAGGAAATGCGGGGACGGTTGGATTTGCTGGACTTTGTTCAATTATTTTAATTTGTCGCGGGAGGTGATGAAGATGGGGAGGATGTAACGGCCAAAGACTGTCCCCGGTCGGGGGCCTGGCGTAGGGCACCCCCAGGTACTGGATGACGGGGCCCACGAATCATGCTGGGTTAAGCATGTTGTCCAAGGTCAGTGCACTTGTGGCGTGATACCATCAAGAACAAGACCTCGTACATCCATTCCAAGATATTATTCAAGTAAATATCTGTTACAAGCTTCACAAATAAATAGAGTGAAAATTAGGCCATTCGGTTAAACTTAGGGGCCAGAGAGAAGGTCTCATGCTCTCAGTCTTGTGTTGAGATGAAGGATGCCCACGTCACGCAGCAGTGCGAGCACCTCAAACACGTGCTTACACTAAAGATAAACTGAAGGCTTGTATCACCGTGCCCTTTTGACGAATCCGACTGAAACCGCGTGGAGGCTCCGGAGGAGACAGGCCGGCGTCCGTGAAAGTCAGGCCGAAGAGGACGGCCTTCCCCCGGACGCGAGGTGGGCCGAGTGGCCCCTAAGTTCAACCGCGTGGAGGCTCCGAGGGAGAACATGCAAACTCCACACAGGATGGCCGGAGCCGGGATCGAACCCACGCCCCAGTTTTCCATGGCACCTGAGAAATATACATTGGAAACGTTTAGTTTAGCTGTTAAAACCTTTTAATTCGCATGGATGGAGGCTCAGATGAAGAGTGCAACAAGGGTGCCAACACTCAAGGCGCCTTTTCATCGCTGTGGACGTACAGCCTTTTGTTATTGTTTTCGTCAATAAAACAAAGCTGATCTTTTTTTTTTTAAGCATTTTTGGGCCGCTTGGCACCGCCCGTGCCCGGGGAAGGTGCTCCTCTGTCTTCAGGGCTTAAGTATCCTCAAATGTGTGCAACTTCGCAAATACGGCAGGGACCCCAAAATTGAACCGTGGGAGTGGAGTGGGACTCATAGCAAGGGTTAAAAATACAACGGATGCAGTCAGGCGGCCAAGCCGCCCAAGGAGCTCGACAGCCTGAGTGCAAGCATGACTTTTTAGCATGGTGAAATCTGAAAAATTAAATTAGGTAGTGTCCTCTGACCTGATTTAATTGTGGAAGTCTGTTCAATAATAAGAAGACAAAATGAACCTAATACAAATAAATGAATGATGCCATCACGTGCAGGTTGTAACTATGGTAAGGACTGACTCTGCGGCACCGTAATAGCCACGCCCTTCGAAGGAAAGTCACAAAAATAGGGCAGTGCAAGCAAAACCAAGGACGCGCCCACTCATACATACGCACGCTGACACCCCCACCCCCACTCTCTGCAGCAGTGCATTACTGCAGAGATTTATATGTGTACAGCGCGAGCTGAAAATGCATTTAAAAGTGCATCTTTTGAACACGCAGAAACTAAAAATAAAAGACATTTTGTTAGGGATGTTTCTATCAAAACAAGCCTGAACAAATGAATCAACCAGCCAAGTTTGTCTGTCATTTACGCGCGGGGCAGCCCTCGAACTCCGAGGCGAAGCCAGCGTGTTCGACTGCACACATGGTTTTTATTTGCATCAGCATAAGCAATTTGAATATGCAATACAGAATGGTAAACTTGACATTTGACTCCATCACACTCTTCCAGCCTATTCTAATGGTTTCAGATTACAAGACATCTTTTGGTGTATGGTGTATTTTCACAAGGCTTGACACATACAAGTTATCTCTCTGGCCATGACGATATTGTTGCTTTAGAGGTACCAAGCCTTGTGCTGAACCTCCCCAAGTCATAAGTTACGGCCTTAGAAGCGAGTGAGTCTCTCTTTATCTGCTAAGGGTCTAAGAGGTCATCAACACCTCAAGGGAGGTGTTCACAGAAAAGGGCTCTGGCGTTGGGGAGTCACATTCGCGAGGAGCCGTACCTGGCACCCATAGGACAGTTCAATTTGAGGCCAGAAAGATACGAATGCATGTGCAACAAAGGGGGCCTGTAAGATTAGTTATAGTTTGAAACTTGCTAAGATGACAAACTAAACAACAAAACTAACAGATGAACATACAAACTTAAATTTCTTGAACATATCCCTCCTGTTTATCAAGTTTCAAATCTCATCATCAAAGGCTGTCGCTTGAGGGGGGAGAAAAACTACCCAAAAACTCAAAAATTCTTGGAGAAAAGGGTAGAAACCCATGCCCCAAACGAGAAGCCCAAAAAAATAATAACAATTAAAAGATAATAAAGCAAAGCTAAAGCTGTTTTTGGTCCAATACATGTATGTACAAAATAAACCCAGAACATCAAACATTCACAACTGCAACGCTTTTCTGTGAAGTCATCAAAAAGGGTTCACATATCAGTAAAGTCCTCATCATTTTCGGAGTCAGTATACATAGGTTGGTGTTCGGACAGGGCTACAGAAACCTGAGCAGCTACCTTCAATTCCATAGTATTCATGACTTTGGAAATACAAATTTTATTATGCCAATTTAGTGCTCCTTGATTTCTTTTTATTTTTTATCAGTAATCATCATCAACAGAAGTGATATAATTTGACCAGGACCTCCAATTTATATTGTCGCCATGAGCACTCATTAGATAAAACCAATAACCTCGCCACTGACTCATGTCAGTTATTTCGGTATATTGTTCTTCTAGTGTAACCCTTCCTGAATAATCTGGTATTGCTGAGACTTTTTCAAACTGGGTTCGGCGGGCCTGCAATTGATTCAGAGGAATGGTAATGGCATACTCTTGTGAAAGAGAGGTTACATTAATCAGTGTCCCTGAGTCTTTTGTCAGAAGCTGCAGGTTTTTCGACATGAGTGTAGACAGCAGTCTGCGGCTGTGCAACTTGGATGCGTCGATGTCGTCCTGGTCTCGAGGTCGTGCGCTGATTTCCACCAGGCACAGCCCTGCAAGGAAGTAGATGATGCATCTGGTCGACAGGGCTGTGCCCAATCGCCGTTCGGCGGCTCGCTCCATCTTTCCGAGAGGGGTGTGTTTGCCACGGAAAACCCTCTTTCCAAGAGGGGTGTGTTTGCCACGGAAAACCCTCTTTCCAAGAGGGGTGTGTTTGCCACGGAAAACCCTCTTTCCAACTGTGGTCTTTCGTCGGTACACTGAGAGTGTACGTGGTGGAGATCCTACCCGGAGGGACCAGCGTCGCTAGGCCTGTCAGCAGGGAACCGGAGAAGCTTGCACTGCGACTGGTGGATCCAGCCGCCACGCCCCTCGACTTTTGCTGCCGTCGGGGTCACTGCAATCACCTGATGAGGGCCGTCCCAGCGTTCACTGTCCCAACGAGGTCGTTTCAGCACCTTGAGGAAGAGTTGGTCTCCCACATGGACGTGGTTTATCTGTGGATCAAAACACACTGGCCAGTAATTGTGGTCAAACATGTCTTTCATGTGGACTGGGACAGATGTGCCAGTCGCTGGTGGTTCTGGTGAACCTGAGAGTCTATGTGTGAGGCCATATAGGATAAAAAGGGGATAGTGTCCTTCCTTCGGCTGTCACTATCCTCATTGCTGTGATTGAAACACAGTCTGGCCATTGTCTCTTTTTTTTTTTTTCCTTTGTCTTGATAAGTCAGTTCCATTCGTGCGTTCCACAAGTCCTGCAGACTGTATGCAAAATGACGCTTTGAGTCAATTTTGCAACAACTGTCCCACTTGTTACAAACATTATTCACAAAATGCATCATTTTCACTTTAAATCACTCTTGAAATTCCAAATGTCAGGATAATTCGATTACACAACTCTTTTTCCAACTGTTTTAACATCATCATGTGTTGTTGGAAACAACGTAATCCATTTTGAAAACACATTAATTATAACCAAACAATATTGCAACCCAAACAACTAACACTTTGTCTAAAAAAAGTTTTTTGTTGAAAAGTCTATATGTGGGAACAATTTCATATCATACTTTCCCCTGTTGACACACGATATCTGCTCGTGTGTCAATCATCTCATTCCTCTAATCAATGAATTAGGCAGCCAGGATTTGCCATCTGCCAATTTGCTGATCCTGTCCTCAGCAATGTTTGCACCTTTGTTTTCTCCCAACGGTGCATTCAATTAGTGGTGTATTTTTTCCTGGCGTGAGATCAAATTGTCAAGTTGATTTGCTGCGTGTGTGTGTGTGTGTGCATTACCCCTTGCTGCATTGTCAGCGAGGCAGTATTCAATTGTAATCGTGTCATTTTCTGTTCAGAGAATTTTGCGTTTACAAATACTTATTTAGACGTGCTTTATGCACAACTTTTCTTTCATCTTCTGTGATTTTTTAAAGCGCCGTTTGCCCAATGTCAACAGAACACATAAACATTTGTCAGTCCACATTGTAACCATACAACTCATAAAAAATGGAAAACCCCAAATCTTAATTAGCTCACAACCGCCTACGCTCTTCCTGCTTATCCGAACAATTTCTCTTTTACAAGTTATCTGCTGGTATCAGACTACTAATACTCCCATCGCATAAAAGTCAGCGTGATTTCTTCCTACAACCTTGGTTCTCAGTCACTTTCTTATCAGTCTGAAAGCGCACCTGGTCTGTGTTACAAGTCTGATTTCCTCCAGTCGGGAGGAAAAAGGAAAAAGAATGTCAAAAAAACAAAAGGTCAAGTCGGGGGTTCGTGATAATTTGGAGCGGCTCCACAGTCGTGTGATGCCTTCTAATGGTGCGGAAAACAAAATGACGCTGGGCTGAAATGCATCGCACCTTATTAGCGTAATATCCCTGTGACAATTAAGTCGCTGTGCAATGTGAATGTCGTGTGATGGAATGTCATTTTTTTTATTCCTTAAAGCAGCAGTGAAAACTGCTTGATCCGATTGTTGTGACTAATATGCAAGTGATTTCATGAGCCCTGCGCGTCTGCAGCCACACAAGGTCATGAAACCATTTTTTGAAGTCACTGTTTGCTCAAATGGCTCATAGTAATTTGGTAGTGCTAATACATCTTAATCAATGAGTTCACGCTTGACAAGTTCAAAAGCTTGTCAGCCTCAAGTGTTCAAACATTTTTTTTTTTTCTTCTCAAATGTCATTGGCTTGTCATAAATGATGTCCAGCAATGGTCGTGTGATTTCTCAGTAATTCGCAATCCATGCCTGGCAATAGTTGCATACACCTATAAAGGTCATTATTTACTTCTTTGTTATTGGTTTTAGGGCTCGGGCAACGACTTCTTTTTCCTTGTCCCCAAAAATGCGCCCCTTTTCAGTCAAAATGCGGCCTAAATATGTGACTTCCTTTTTTAACAGCTGCATCTTATCTTTAGTTCAGATTATATCGTCGGTTCAATTTGATGACACATTAAGTAATTCTCGTGGTCAAACATATGTTTAATATCTTCCTCGATGTCTTCCCCGCTGTCATTGTCAGAGGGGGAATCCAGAGGTTTGGACATCAACTCGCAGTCCGAAGGCCCACTGGGGTCCCGGCCTAGTCATTCATCATCAGGTGACTCGTCAACACGGCGTCGACTAGGCTTAACTTTTCCCCCACAATGACGAGCAAGATGACCTTTTTTTCCGCAATTGAAACACTTGCCTTCCTTGAACCACTGTTGATGTTTGGGTGACAATTTGGACAAGTCAACTGGACTTCTTTTTTTGTATTTTTGTCCACGTAATTCTTCTTTGTTATCACGACTCGGTCCCGAAAAATTTATGTTTTTATCAAGACGTTCAGTTTTTTTCTTTTCCTGTTCGACACGTTCATTATTTTCTGCATAATTTAGGATTTTCTTTTCCATTTTACAAGCTGGCCAATTTAAATTATGTTGTTCTATTCGAAAAACCTGTGATTTTCTTTTCCTTTTTCACCTAATCACAAATTTCTTATCACAAAAGTGAACTTGTTAATTCTATTTTATTTCCAATTTTTCCGAATCTTTTGACTCATTTCACTTTAACCAATTTTACCTTAAAGTGGACAAGTGCCCATTACTGTTATTGTAGTTTCTAATTCCTTCTATGCTTTAATGAAATTTATAGCCCTTCTAACTAAATTTCCATCTTTTTTCCTGTGTCATTTTCCATTTCTGTTCTACTTTGATCCAAAAATTATCAACTGAAATATGAAATATAAACTCTTTCTTCAATTTACCAAAAAGCAGGATCTAATTTCTATCCTCCTTCTCTCATTCAAATGACACAGCCTTCAATCACTAAACTCTCTCTCTCTTTCCTTCTCCGCACCTGGGACCTCTCCACAGGCTGCTCCTTCTGCACGCCCCTGATTTATGACCACCCCTCCTCTTTGCCTCCTGCAAAGGCTTTTCTTCTCCCAATTTCCAAATTCACTGTAGTTTTTCCACAACCACTCAAAGCTACCAATGTGTTGAATTAAAAATGTCAAAATCAGGAAACACCTATGCTTTTGCAAAGATTCCTCATGTTCACTTTCAAAACCTTCATTCAATCTTTCATAACACCTACTTCTCTCCTTCAACTCATGCAACCAACTCAGTGTTCTGCGTACCTCAACCACATAGGCTCTAATTTTGTTACTCTCTACAGTTTTCCACTTGCAAATCTGACTATGACACCTTTCTCACTTGCCCTATCATTTGGACTTCATCAGTCCTTTCTATGGAACATTAATTGTTCCTTTCCCTTTTCTACACATTCTTTTTCTTTTCTTATTAACTTCCAATCTCTACACTGCAAAGTTTCCCTGGACTTTACTATACTACCTAATACCTCAATTTTAGAAAATTGGACCAGTTTGTCAACACCTAGGGTGTTCTAAAAACTGGTTTCTCATCAGTAGGACAGCAACTCAATTTTCCTGTTGTGGCAATTCTCACTTCAACTTTTTCAGGTGGAGATTTCTTGTCTATTACATCCACAACAGTCCGCTGTTTATAATCCTACTGTATTACATGGGATAAAATACCAAATGGTATTTGTAATCCCCAATCACACCATTCACTCACTTTGCATACAGTTTTTTCGCAAACATTCACAAACAAAATGATCTACTCACCCCACACACTCGCACACACTCCAGCTCACTGACTCAACCCCCACCCTTTCTCTTCTTTGTTCTCACACACACACATAGTCAGACACAGACATATACACGGGCCCACAAAACAACACACACAGTTCTCAACATTGAACAGCTACAAACGAGAAGCTCATCAATATTTTTCAATTTCAGCTAACCTACATTTTTCCTTTATTTCAAATTCGGAAAGTTGACAGTTAACTTCCTTCATCAATTTTGCCGCCATTTCTGACGGTCTTAATTATTCTTGATGTCTAGTTATGGTTCCTCGGTGTTGAGAAAAATTCAAATTGCCTGACTTTGGGTCGAATACCAAGCTTCTACTCCCAATTTGGAGCGGGTATTCCTGGGTGTTTTTACTCACAACCCTCGGTCAGTTTTAGTTTTCTCAAACGTTGGACATTCATACAATGCACATACACACTCACAGATTGATCATTTCTGTGTCTGTGAAAATAGATAAACTATTTTCGTCTTCTATAAATAAACGTTGTACTATCACTTCCAAATATAGTAATAATTACATCTGTACTCTACCAGAAATAAGAACCCCTAAATCTGCCTTCCAGAAAAAACAACAGTTAATTCTGTACTATCCGAGCAGATATAATCAACTACACTTGTACTCTCTACCAGACAAGGAATGCCTTAATCTGCCTTCCAGAAAAAAAACAACAGTTAATTCTGTACTATCCGAGTCTTCCAACAAGCCTTCCAAAATAGCAAAGTTAGATCTGTATTTCTTCCAGAAAATAACGAAGCTAAGATGTACTATCTCTTCGGGTAAAGGAACTCCCTGAAACCCTACTATCCTTCAAAAACCTGAAAACTCAAGTTTTTTACTACCTGTTGTATACAACCACTGACCTGTGACAATCTCTCCGCTGGTCGAGACACTCGCGGTTCATGGATGAAGTCTGTGTTCTCTCCGGTGGAGGATGGCCGAGGACCGGCCTCCTGGAAGAGAGGACTTTTCACGATGGCGCCGTTTTCAGTCGTCGTCAATCGTCCACCGCAGATCACACGTTTTCATCCGGCATTCGAAGGACCAAGTAATGTTAGGGATGTTTCTATCAAAACAAGCCTGAACAAATGAATCAACCAGCCAAGTTTGTCTGTCATTTACGCGCGGGGCAGCCCTCGAACTCCGAGGCGAAGCCAGCGTGTTCGACTGCACACATGGTTTTTATTTGCATCAGCATAAGCAATTTGAATATGCAATACAGAATGGTAAACTTGACATTTGACTCCATCACACTCTTCCAGCCTATTCTAATGGTTTCAGATTACAAGACATCTTTTGGTGTATGGTGTATTTTCACAAGGCTTGACACATACAAGTTATCTCTCTGGCCATGACGATATTGTTGCTTTAGAGGTACCAAGCCTTGTGCTGAACCTCCCCAAGTCATAAGTTACGGCCTTAGAAGCGAGTGAGTCTCTCTTTATCTGCTAAGGGTCTAAGAGGTCATCAACACCTCAAGGGAGGTGTTCACAGAAAAGGGCTCTGGCGTTGGGGAGTCACATTCGCGAGGAGCCGTACCTGGCACCCATAGGACAGTTCAATTTGAGGCCAGAAAGATACGAATGCATGTGCAACAAAGGGGGCCTGTAAGATTAGTTATAGTTTGAAACTTGCTAAGATGACAAACTAAACAACAAAACTAACAGATGAACATACAAACTTAAATTTCTTGAACACATTTTATTTTCTTTCTTTTTTCAGGAGAAGGAATTTGCTCTAAATTTTTATGGCTGCGTTGCCGGTGGTGCTGAGGAAGTCTTACATGGTGCAGAGCTCCGCTGTTGCTGGGACTCCACACCAACATGCCCACGCTGTGAGACAGCTGACACGCCTTCGCCACCTCTGCAAACGAGGGTTATACTGTGTTGAGACTAGTGGGGACGCATGGCAGAAATACTTTAACAAGTGTAATGCTGTCAATCATTATCTTAGTAGACTTGAATAAGATGTAATGTCGTTCGTTGTATATGTTTTTTTGCTTCGATGCCGCTCTGTCAAAATACAGCGTCAACACCCGCCCTGGACCTTCGCGATGCTTTGTTTTAATTAAACAGTCGGATTCCCCTAAAATAGGAATCCTTCAAGTTAAATATAAGACATCCTGAAGCCTGGGCAGTCATTAATTTGATTGTCCAATATTTCCCTTTTGAGACTGAGCTTTAAATCTATGGTCGCCGCGTCCCGACAACGTCGCGCCGCGTCCGCCAACAGCCTTCCTTCGGCCGAATTTTGTGACGTTTTGGGCAAAATATAGCAGGGTCACCAAATATTCGGGGGCATTGTAGTTTCGCTATTATTATTTTTCCGATTGTTCGATTGCATTTTTGACCCCATCCGCGTTCTTCAAGGCAATCTGTTGCGGGACCTCCAAAGACTCCAAGAGTTGCACCTCGTCGGGGGGAGCCTGCTGCGAATAGAGCCGGGGCCGCTTGGCACCGCCCGTGCCCTGGGAAGGTTCTCCTCTACGGCTTAACTGCCACGCACGCCGGCACCCGTTCCTCTCCCCCCGAACCCTTCAATAAATATATATACACACATATATATATATATATATATATATATATATATATATATTTGTTACTTTGGAATAAAGACATTAAATTGATGTAATTTTGTTTTAGAAAAATGCTGTAGTTTTTTTCTCTGAATACAACCTACAAACGGTTAAAAAGGACATTCTGAAATGTTTTTTTTTTGGGCGGCGGCGACAAAAAACATAATTGCTGTCATTAAGTAACGTGGGCTAGGCAGAGTTGGCTACCATTAGTCTGGGGTTTGTTTTTCACAGTTGGGCTAATGATGGTGGAAGTTGATGTGAAATCCAGCACACACTGGACAATCAAATTAATGACTTTCCAGGCTTCAGGATGCCTTTCTACACTATATAAAGGTGGAAATTTACATTGGAAACGTTTGGTTTAGCTGATGAAAAATCATTTTACTTTTGCACAGACATCAGGCCTGGCATAACTACCGTCAAAAGGATGAAAACAAGAGTTAAAGGGGGGGTTCAAACCTCGAACCCTGAAACCGAAATTTAAAAACGCCACCCAGTGAGTAACAACACAATCCTCCTCGTGGACTCTCGAGATTGCCTGAGTCACTGCCATTGGCTTTTTTTTTTTTTTTTGGTGCGTGAAAAGCTCATAGAAATTTGAAAACGTCAAATTTGGTGGTTTGACTTTCACCCCTAAATCCACATCATCATCATCATCACTGCCGAAAGACATCTTAGATGTCCAGTGTGTATCTGCCGAGTTCAAATCTGGCAGGGCCTACACCCTGAACAGGTTGCCAGCCAATCGCAGTGAAATATTTCCCCCTTCTTTGTTTCAACATTTCAAATTGAACGGCATAAAAACACCTGATGTGGATTGACGGGAGGTGTGTAATCCGATCTTGCCGCTGGTCATAGAAGGATTGACACGGCGACCCCAGAGGTCAGGGGTTTACACACTTTATTTTAATATAACTTATGGTACTTTCTTCCTTTGGTAATGTTTATTCTAAATATTGTGTTATTGTCTTTTTTGCCCTTTTTTCTGTAACAATGGGAGGTCGGGGGGGGGGAGTCCAGATGCACGCATGCGCTTGGACGATGGGTGGCTTCTATGTTAGCACCTTGTGCAGCTGAGCTAGCGCCTTGTAGTGCGGCGCGCCTAGTATATGCATTTTATCCGGAAGTAGCACCCTCAATAATTAAAAAGTGAAAACTCTTAACACAGCCCAGCTCTGCTTCCTTTCCCCCCCACACACAAGAATACAACGAAGATTTCTATTCAGAGTAAAGTAGCAGACTTGGAAGTTTCAAAAGTAAGAAGTGGTTCAAATACGCACATTCGTAAAAACAACAACAACAACAAAGTGGCGGCTGGCGCTGCTACTCGGAGCGTCTCGTATCGACGTGAATGGTTTTACATCGGAGATAATTAACAACCCGCTGTGCCTCGCGCAAAGTGTCTCTAATAATAGCCAGGGAAGAGAATGTTTAAATATATGAGCACGTGCAATAAATTTTGATGGCGATTCTAATTGCGGTAAATCCACTTAACATGCTGCCTCATGCTGCGAGGCCGACATGTTGCCAAGGCGGCTCAAATCCTGAGTGAGCTTGTGGAAAATGCTTTACGGTCACTTAGTGTGGGGGTGGGGTTGGGTGGGATTGATGCAATTGTGACTTCCACAGCACATCTCGCAATCTTAACTTGCACTTAGTCCTTCGTCATTCTTACAGTGGTATAGTACCAAAAATGGTATGCCGTGTCCTTCTAGAGCAGGTGTGGGCCGCTTTCCTGCATGTTTTCAATCTCTCCCTGGTATAACACACCTGAGTCAAATAATCAGCTCATCAGCAAGCTCTGTAGCGGCCCAATAACGATCCTGATCATTTGAATGAGGTGTGTTGCAGCCATGAGAGATAAGTCAAAAAGGAGGAAAGCGGTCCTCCAGGACCGGAGTTTGACACCTATGGTTTAGAACATAGGCTGTGTTTAAAAATTAATGAGAGGGGAGCAAGCGCTGCCTCTCCGAACACACACAAACGCACACACCTACACAAGGTGAATTTTGAACACGCCGCTATTCTTTATGGTCTCAGTTTTTGAAAAACAGAACCACCATAATAAATAAATACAATTTCTTTACTGATCTGAAAAATGGCAAAAAAAAACCCACAAAGGTAAAACTGCAATAGATGAAGGGATGGTCACAAATGAAAGACCGCAATGGAGTGAAGTAGCGAGGGAACATTGTATCCTGGACAAATTATGAAAATTAAAAACATTACGGTCGTTCCTGAGAAGCAAACTGAAAAAAGAAATGCAAAAATGAAGAGAAACTAATTGAATAGAATTGATGGATCCATTAAAAATACTAATAAACTGTTGACTGGGAAGAACTGTTAATTTGTTGTCCAAAATCATAAATTTTTTTTCTGACATCAACAGATAAAACTTGTGTTTTTCTTTGTCGACTTCTTATGACTTTGGCCTTGTGCTCTCATGGTAAGAAAACATCATCTTCTCTAGCCGAGAGACTATTAAATCTGTGCGAGCGTGTTCCCGGTGTCTTCCCTTTCATCAACTTTTGCTGCTGCTTCACACGCACGAGCCCCTTGATTGGAGAAATTAAATCGAATAGATGGGAATGAAGAGATGCATATCGGTGTTAATCCATTTTAAATCGTTGATTAGCTCACTTCAACCGCATCTTGAATGCGTGTGGCTGTAGGAGGGAAGAATCCAAACCACTGATGTGCATACTTGAGTTTCACAGCTTTTATTTTGAAGGTGGCCAACTTTAGAAAAATAATAATAAAGGCTGGAACGGATTAAAGGCATTTCTATTCATTCCAATGAGGAATGATGATTTGAGATACTTCTCCGTGGTTCCCTTTGCTCTTCTAGGACTTGCGCCAGTACCTGTCCAACCTGCCGGAGCGCTGTAATTCCGAAGGCACGGGGAGACTGCGACCTGAACGCAACGCCTTAGACCGCTCTGCCATCCTGGCAACTGGTAATGCTCTCTTGACTTTGTTTGCTTTGTTATTGCTTGGTACTTTCAATGGGCTCTATCTGAGGCGGGATTCGAACCCACGCCTTCCGCCCGGGCACAAGCGGGGCGACATTTCGCACCGTTCCGGACCGTACGTCATAAGGGAAATACTGGACAATCAAATTAATGACTGCCCAGGCTTCAGGATGTCTTTTTACACTATATAAAGGTGGAAATTTACATTGGAAACGTTTGGTTTAGCTGTTATAAAAGTTTGGTTTTTTAGTGCTGAAAATGCATTTTCAGCTCGCACTGTACACATTTGCTATGTGAGGCATTATCTCATAAGGGAAATACTGGACAATCAAATTAATGACTTCCCAGGCTTCAGGATGTCTTTTTACACTATATAAAGGTGGAAATTTACATTGGAAACGTTTGGTTTAGCTGTTATAAAAGTTTGGTTTTTTAGTGCTGAAAATGCATTTTCAGCTCGCACTGTACACATTTGCTATGTGAGGCATTATCTCATAAGGGAAATACTGGGCAATCAAATTAATGACTTCCCAGGCTTCAGGATGCCTTTTTACAGTCTATAAATGTGGAAATTTACATTGGAAACGTTTGGTTTAGCTGTTAATGAAGTTTCGTTTTTTTAGTGCTGAAAATTCATTGTCTGCTGGCGCTGTACACTTGATATTAATGTTAATGTACCTTTGGCGCTGTACACTTTTTCTAAGTGTTGCAATATCTCATGAAGGAAAACAGAATAGTGTGCTATAATGCTATAAAAATATGGAGCCTTTACCTGACAGCGTTTGAATATAACTGAATTCCCATTGCTCAGTCGACGACAATCTCCTTTGTTTTAGCAGAGTTAAGGTGCAGTCTGTTGTCCTTGCACCAAGTTGTCAGTCTCCCTACCTCCTCTCTGTAGGCTGTCTCGTCACCTTCCGAGATCAGACCGACCACCGTCGTCTCGGAACAGATGTAACCATGACGATATACGAGATGGACTGTCAGAGGTTCCATATGGATGCAGCTCTTCACCAACTCATGCTCAGTCATGATGCTCATCTGGTCACTGCTCGGGCCCTAATAATAATAATAATAATAATTTCCACAAAAACAATGGGGACCTCGTAGCGGTCGCTGCTCGGGCCCTATTTTTGACCCCCGAAACATGCAGCTCACGCCGCTGCCACGGAAGTTGGTGATGCTCCGTAGACCCTGCCACACCTCCCGTGGTCTGTTACTGGCAAGGTGGGCCCGTTGAGGTGTTTCGCCGAGCGGCACGACGGGGTGCGGTCTAAGGCGTTGCGAAAAAATATGTTTAATTGTAGTGATATTAAATCGTTAATTGCTATAAATGTGTTTACTTATGATGTGCACTGTGATTTATTTGGGATTCTCCACATCCACTTTCTTCATGAGAGTACAGCTCAAAAAGTTAGACAAATTGTTGCACTACATCAAGGACTATTACGTCTCTTGTAAAATGACAATGAGCATAAGATGTACACCAGGTAAAGTTGGGACCTCGTGGCGTCTGACCTCCAGGCACGCTAACAGGCTAACGACGCGCTAATGTGTCCCATTACGCCCGCACGTTGCGGCTGATGCCCGATTTAATTCCTGAATTAGTCACAGACGTTTCGCCATCAAGTTGCGAAAATCGGAATACATGGCTCCATATATAGTGTTTCACGTTGACAATCTTACAAACTAAACAGAGGGGACGCTTGATTGACGTTAACAGTGGCACTTATATAATAGCTTTGCATGTAAAAATGACATCGGAGTGAAACGTCTGTAAACATGCAAAAAAGGGCAAAAGTCTCGTCCATTTTGTTGGAGAGGGATCGAACATTCCCCATAATAACGGACGGGAGGACGGGGTGATATCGTCTTTGTTTTTTTCTAATCCGAATCTATTTTACATCTTTGCACTTTTTGATCAGTTTTCTTTTCATACTATGCTTGATTCGGTACGCTAAGCGCTGATTTCGAGTCTCTCAACGCGGCTGACATGTTCCCCAATCCTGAAGGTCGACATCAGGCCGCTAAAGACTTCTTGCCGCCAGAGTGTGTCTGTCAGTTTGAGTCACATGACGCATTTTAAAGCCTCCATATTTACACATTTTTGGTCTGCCTTGCAAGAATTCAGATAATCTGACGGGATTAATATACGAGCGAGCGTTCGGCTGCCGACATCCGCTGTGATCCGTCTCCTTAACGCCTTTTGATGTTTTTACCGCAGTTATCTGGAGTGATTATAGATCATTAAATACTGTAGTATGGGTGTCTTTGCCCCATTGCCAGCTCCATATTTTGTCATCTACTCCACTGTTATGTGAACACAACGCCTTAGACCTGTGGGATAGGGTTAGGGTTCGAGGATATCGATCCGAATAAAAGCCCATGAAAACTCCCACACACAGAAAATGCTAGCTCGTGTTGCCAGGCAGATTTTGTCAATCCGCGCACGGGAGAAGGAACTGAGCTCAGAGCGTCGAGCCGCTCAGTAATGTATGTTTACTAATATGAGTCACAAATAGTAAAAAATGTTATATATATATATATATGTATATATATATATATATATATATATATATATATATGTCGTTCAAAGTTGTCTTTCGATGTCATTATAATATAAAAAGCAGACTTGCGCAGTTCCTTACCTAAAGTGACAGATGTTTGCGATAAATGTGGTACTTTTCCCTGTGATGTTTTTTTTCCTGTCCAGCCCTCACCAACTTCTGGCAAATGTATTTAGATTTTTATTTTGATTATCATTTTTACACTGGCTGTAAACGGGGTCCTCAGTTTGCGATGGTCCTACTGACATACGAGGATGCGGACCACAGGTGTGCAGCTCTGCACACACAAAGACGACACGTTTGAACCGAAAAGGTACACTTCAACTCCAAGGCCCAGGTAGCAATCCAGCAGCTCTTTGGAATTTCCAATGTAAATTTCCAACTTTATATAGAGTACGGCTGCCAACTTATTTTTGATCGCAGTGTAAACAACACGATCCGGTTTAGACGTACCGCAGGACGTTAGAGGGTCAGATTTGGACATGCCTTGTTTTATTTTATGTCCATTCATAGATGTCTTTCGTATTGTGACATCCTCATGGCCGAAACAGTCATCCGTTAATCATTCAAATTTATCAAGGTGGTTACACTTCTCTGTGGTGTGTCGAATTTAGAAGACATTTTATTTTCACTGTACATCAAAGGGGTATCGTTTGGATTGAGGTAGTCTGTGTAATGTCAATCTTTTGACAGCAACAATAAACACGGGTCAGCGGCATGGTGTTTTCAAGAAGGAAAAACATATGGGATAAAAAGATACAAAACGCCGGCAGCAGGTCCGTGCGCAGTGATTTGATTGGCCGCTGTTCCTTTTGTCGTATATTTTCGATGCCGACGCCATCATTGGCGCGATGGCCAGTGGGCCAGCGTTGACGTCGCGGCAGCCGGGGGGATCAAACCATTACGGCTGTAACACATTGTCTCGTAAATGACGACGGGGAAGAGGGCGCGCTGGGCCAGGGCGTGCAAGTCCTCATGTATCCTCATTTTGGCAAATCTGTGAGAGCTGTGTGGCATCTGGGGATATCGCCCGAAGACACGCAGTTGGCCATCGAGAAATTGAGAAAAGAAGGAGCAACAAGATGAAGGATTAGACGCTCTTCATTCAAATGTCATAGAAAAACACTTTCTGTTGTGTTTGACATGTTTGGCGAAATTATATAACTATTTTGCACATATCATAAATTCCTAGCCTACAATTGGATCGGCTGAAAAATAACAAATAGTTCACAATAGAAATCTAAAAAAAAAACCTTCAATGCTCCTGAAAATAATAACATTAAGATGTCTTCAGGTCGGGACGTTTTATTTACAGGTGAAGGTAGCCAATCATTTTGTGCTTTCTGCTCGGCTAGCAGAGAGATTGTCACAGGTCAGTCAGGACAACATGGTGCACCTCATCATCTGAATCATGACCACAGTGGATAGCTGCCCGTGACATGACACAGAAAGGCTGAACAGCTCCGGCTTAAATGAGCACTGTGATTGGCTCTTAAGGCCGGCGTCTGTCACACTTAGCCCGGAGAGGAGCACCTTCCCCGGGCACGGGCGGGGAACGAGCGCCCCCCAGCCCATCGCCGCTTCTCCTCACTTGGGTCGCGGGGGGTGTTGGAGCCGATCTGACTCTTCAAACGTTAATTTTGTTTTAAAATATATTTAGAAACAGAAATTTTATAAAAAAGTAAAAAGGGGAATGTTGGAACGTACTAGCAGGCTAAATGCACACTGGAGAAAAACCTTTTTCCTGCTCAGTTTGTGGTAAAAGCTTCAAAATGCTCCTTCTGCTTGCACAATCCTTGTATTTGACTGCGATAAGGCACAGTGAGACTGTCTTATAACAGCTAAACCAAACGTTTCCAATGTAAATTTCCACCTTTCTACACTCACACGTGGGTATTTTCATGTATTTTCCTATTTTTCAGTTTGCCATTTTTCTCCACGCTCACAACCTGCGTGTCCTGACCCCACCCCGCAGTCATGTGTTGGGCCAGGCCTGTCTGGAGCCCCAAAAGAGTCGCTCTTGGTCACAAAATGGCCGCCGTGGGAGCTGACTGGTGATTTATGAAATAAAATAGGACTAATTATACATTTACAGTAATATCACATTATCTGTATCAAGCGGAGAAAACGTTTAGTTTAGCTGTTAATGAAGTGTCGTTTTTTTAGTGCTGAAAATTCATTGTCTGCTGGCGCTGTACACTTTTTCTAAGTGTTGCAATATCTCATGAAGGAAATACTGGACAATCAAATTAATGACTTTCCAGGCTTCAGGATGCCTTTCTACATTATATAAAGGTGGAAATGTACATTGGAAACGTTTGGTTTAGCTGTTATAAAAGTTTGGTTTTTTAGTGCTGTAAATGCATTTTCAGCTCGCGCTGTACACATTTGCTATGAGAGGCATTATCTCAAAAGGGAAATATTGGACAATCAAATTAATGACTGCCCAGGCTTCAGGATGTCTTTTTACACTATATAAAGGTGGAAATTTACATTGGAAACGTTTGGTTTAGCTGTTATAAAAGTTGCGTTTTTTAATGCTGAAAATGCATTTTCAGCTCGCACTGTACACATTTGCTATGTGAGGCATTAACAAACCTGTGTGTCGAGAGTCAGATGAAACAAAACACAAAGATGAGAACAGCACAAAGGTGAAGGAGCTCCTGCAGCGTCTCCAAGTTCAGGTTAGTCCCTGCACAAAAAGAACATCCGCAACTTTTCCTGAATAATTGGTTTTCCTCGCTTTAGGATGAGGAGCTCCAGAAATTGCGTATTCTGTGCACGCAGAACCAAAACCTGTTGGAGTCTAGACAAGTGAGTGCACAATTTATTCCAGGTTGTTGTTCTTGGTAGTAAGGAAAAACTACAAAAAAAAGAAATGCTTTACATATTTCCAAGTAATTTTACAAATATGCACTCAACCTGGAGAATTCATTCCCGTACTTCTTCTTGAAATTGAACTCCGCGCCCTTAATTCTTCCCCTGCGCTCACATCAGGTTATAGTTAATGTAAAGCGTAACCAAATTTCCTTTGCTAAACTCCAACATCTCTATCAAATTAGAGCCAAGTGGCCTTTCGGAGGAAAGCGCGTTGAGCGCTGATTATGAGAAGTGCGAAAGTGATGGGGTCATTTGCAGAATTAATGATTACACCTTTTTCACCTCATATGGTTTGAATTTCTCGGCAAATGTGCTGAAGGGCTTATTTGAAATGCAGAAAGACCTATTTTTCATCCGGGGCCATTATATATTTTTCACTAAAACAACTCGCTTGAAATTGTAATATTATTGGCGGGACTATATTTCTGTTATATTATTTCAAATCCTCAGAGAATTATTAGGTTTATTCATGTTATAAAAAGTAGTGTAGAGCACGATAACACTCTATGTAAGCGCAACCAATGCATGTCTGCCATTTAGTGGTGAACGGTGATACTGCAATTTAAAATGACAGCATGCATACCCGTCTATTTATTATTTTTTAATAGGGACCTCGCCGCCGTCGCTGTACAAAAAGTTTTATAAGCTTCTATCGATGTACATGTTGCATGAAACTGCAGGCAGTTTGCGATTGCACGATCTAAAAATAAACATTTGAAGACAGAAAGAAAAGACCGTCGATGTTCAGAGAAGGAAAAAGTACAAACTCATATCTAGTCCTACCCCTTGTTCTCTAATGTAAATTTCCACCTTTATATAGTGTAAAAAGACATCCTGAACGCAACGCCTTAGACCGCTCCGCCATCCTGGCAACTGGTAATGCTCTCTTGACCGTGTTTGCTTTGTTCTTGCTTGGTATTTTCAATGGGCTCTGTCTGAGGCGGGATTCGAACCCACGCCTCCTGGTCGCCTAACTGACCCCTCGTGTGTGGGGATCAACGTTTGCCTACTAGGGCGTCCTCCGGCGGCCTCTCGGCAGTACTGCAGGCCCATTTTAGCCGAGCCCATTGAAATGAATGGGGGAATTTTATACGTTTTTGCCTTTTTTTCCCCCCCTCGTTCTTTTTGTATTTATTCATTTATTTCAACTTTTACCGACTCAACCGCCCTCCGGCGTGCCCTCGGCGGTCCCGCAAGCCCAATTCGGCCGAGCCCATTGAAATGAATGGGGGAATTTTATACGTTTTTGCCTTTTTTTCCCCCCCCTCGTTCTTTTTGTATTTATTCATTTATTTCAACTTTTACCGACTCAACCGCCCTCCGGCGTGCCCTCGGCGGTCCCGCAAGCCCAATTCGGCCGAGCCCATTGAAATGAATCCCGGGGGCCACTGCTGTTTTCATTGTATTTGCTCCCTTTGGGTTCCATCTTCAGAAGACATGGTAGCAAATTCAAGTGAAGACCTGAAATTGTCTTTGACATTTCCGTACATGCTTATGTGAGGTTCTTCAAAGAGTCTATGTATGCTACTTTTGGATGTTTATAAAAAATGCACAAGTTAGTTTTGTTGATGATTCACAATCGACTTGGGTGTTCACACGTTCAGCAGGTTCATTGAAGAGTCAAAACTGTCTTTGACATTAACAAAAATGTGAGCGCTTGATCGAGCGAGCGAAGGCTCGAGTTTGATTTGTGTGTACAAAATGAAGCAGGTTTATTTTTTTGGAAGACTCTCAAATTGTCTTTGATTTTTTGAGATATGTTTAGTTGATTGAAAAGTTAGAATTGTTTACACAAGTTAGCTTGATTAAAAACGCCTTGGATGTTGCTAAAGCTGTGTGTCAGGTTGACTAAAAATGGTCATTGATATAAGTTAAGTTCAGGATGCCTTTTTACAATCTATAAATGTGGAAATTTACATTGGAAACGTTAAATTGAGCTTTGTGTTGACTTGAAATGATTTGCAGCATCCCATTCCAAAAGGCATGTTTCTCACTCTGTCTCCTGCTCTGGGACAAGAGGCCGGTTTAAGGTCTGTTTGAAGGAAAAAAAATAAAAATAAACAAGTCCATTGAGTACGGCAGCGCACCCTCATGTCCCTTTTCTTTTGTCAGATAATCTCAGTTCCTCCTGAATTGGCCAACAAGCGTGATGTGACACAATAATAGAGCGTCCAGAATTTAATTAAACATTAAAATTTAGACCACTAAAGAAAAAAATATCCAGACAAAGATGGTGCTGTTATGCTTTGGGCTTTTTGTCTGTTGTCTAAACCTGGGATAAGGACGGAGGGACAATGACGAAATGTTGCCCATGTCGCGATCGCGTTTTCACCAAAAAAGCAAAACAATTCTCAGGCACGGAGCTCCGGGGGAATTTTCACCTCATTTCTTCTAAGTCCCCTTTCCAGCGGGGAACTTTGAAACATTGTATCCGACCGTGGAAGGCTGTTGGCGGGCACGGCGCGGCTCATAGCCGGCCCTCCTGTTCATATTAGACGTTAAAATATCACATTTCTCGCCATGCCCGATGAGACTGCCAAGTTTGGTGAGTTTTTGTGCATGTTTCGGGGGTCAAAAATGCGATCGTACAATCGGAAAAATAATAATAATAATAATTTCTACAAAAACAACAGGGACTTCGCAGCGGTCGCTGCTCAGGCCCTAATAATAATAACATCCTTTTAAACAGTTCGTTTTATTTAAACCATCATTTCATAATCAATCATATTTCACTTTATAAATCATGTTTATATGATAATGCCTCACATAGCAAATGTGTACAGCGCGAACAGAAAATCTCATCGATCGCTTCGAGGGTTGTGCCAGGGGTCTTCTCAAGAGTGCAAGTGAAGGAGTGTGGCCTCTCTAATGACCAATCAACACCCTCCTTGCTGCCATGGCATCTGTTAGTACTTGGTGGCCAATGTGTCTCAACAGAGGCATCCACGATCCATCATTTTAGGCGCGCGTGGGCGTCATGAAGATAGGTTGGCTGACGAGTCGAGAACATTCAGGAAGATTCTCCCACGCCATTAAAAGTCATATTTTAAAAATTGCCATGATTGGCTGCCCCCGAGAGGAGGGTTGTCCAGTCGAAAAGCTTTTGGGAAATCATCTATCGATTTTCTCGTTTGTTTTTGTCACCGTACAAGTACTTACATTTGTCAGGTTGTAACAACATTGTCCCATCGTGTTTCGATTTCAACAATCACCATACCGTGAGTCTGTTTTTTTTTTTTGTTTTTTTTCCGGGAGGACCGCTCCTCCTGCGTCGGACCCGAGTCATTATTACGGTGCTGAAAAGTCAGATTGTACTCTGTGGCAATAAAAGCTCCGGCAACATGACTCAGATGCTCAAACTAGTAAAGATGATGCAGAGCCAAACTTTGACTCAGATAAAATTTGCCCCAGTCAAAAATGCGATCGAACAATCGGAAAAATAATAATAAGAATAATTGGCGTTTACGAGAGATCTTGCGGGCGAATGGGAGCCGGAGGGCTGGCTTGGAAAGAAACCCTGACTGGTTAAGTGTGTTTTTGTCAAAACGTGAACGTTCACGTTCACGTTCACGTTCCAAAACGTCACAAAATTCGGCAGAGAGTAAGATCATTGTCTTGAGTCTTTTCTGACTAATTTTCAGTCGGATTCGTCAAAAGGGCGCTGGAGGGCAGGTTCTGTGGGACCGTCCGCAGGAAGTTGCTGGACATGGTGAGGATCTCCGGAACAACCTCCTCGACTTTTATTGGGCTCATTGTTGGAATCATCATTTGAAAATGTGTGCTAGAACGACACCCAAGTACAAAGAGGAATTTTGTGAAAAGTGTTTTCAGTGGTGAAATTAAAGCAAATCCCAAAAGTCAAACCCGGCCGCGCCTGCCCTCATTAGCTTTGCCACTTCGAGAAGATCAAACGTCACCTGTAAGAAAAGGTCCCGTTTTACACTGCAGCAAGCATTGGCCACCCGGCTGTGGCGCACTACAAAAAGCCTGATTTTACAGAAACACCTACAAATAGTTTTTTTTTTTCTCCTACAAAAGCGCTGTGAGTGGAGTGTTTCAGTTCGGACCGTACCAGGGCTCCTACCTCAGACAGAGCCCACATATCGGAAAATTAAAACATTTAAAGCCTTTCTAAAGTATACCCATCACGAGAATAGAGCAATCGCAGTCATTGCAATCTATCAATTTTCCTCTGTACGCGCGCCTTCTTTGTTGAGAGCCGCAGCATGACCGATAGAGATGGCTGGTGAAACGGCGACTCTTTTCACAAAGAGGGAAGCGCCCACGATGTGACTGTTCTGAATTTACCCCAAACTGACTATTTCAAGATCAAAGGCTCAACCTTTAGAACCTCATAATCAGCGTTGTTTTATTGCCGAACAGTGCAATGCCACTCCCACAACTTGGATCATTATGTCTGACCACAGGCTTGGTCAAAGGGGAAAGGTCAGAGGTTAGAGAACAATCGCCATTAGAGGAGCCTATATTTATATCCAGACTTTATGGATCTGCAGCTCCCTTTGCTTAGATTGTAAAACAAGCTAACATTCTTCAATCGCCGACTGGGAAAGGGGACTTAGAAGAAATGAGGCAAATTTCCAATTTGTTTTAATTTCAGACTATCGTCTTTAATTTGAGGGGATTTAAATTCAAATCAGGTGAAAGGTGTAGAAATTCCACCAATTGGAACATGTGCCTCCTACTTTTTATGGTACGAAATTCCTGTCACGCTTTCTTTCAACGGGTGTGGTGCACTGAGGCGGCCAACAACAGAAGAGGAGGGCAAGCGAAGGCCACTGGTTCAAATGTGACAATTATTATTATTATTTTTATTATTATTATTACTACTATATTGCATTGGATTTATATAGTGCTTTTTTGGGGGGACATTCAAAGACGCGTTATGGGCGGGTCACCACAATGGACTTTGTGTAGAAATTATTATTGGGGCCACGGCGGCGTTCATCTGAGCTCGAGTCAGACCACTCCCAGCAGGTGGCAGCAGAGCCCGTGCCCGGGGAGTTATTAAGCATTCATTTATTTGTATTAGGTTCATTTTGTCTTCTTATTATTGATATTTGACTGATTCACAGTGGTGTTGTAATACTTGAGTTCGGCCTTGCTCTCAAATTTGAAGGTTAAAGCCTTGTCTCGCCCTAAAGTCTTGGTTTAGTCTTGGTCTCTGTGGATTATAATATCGGAATCCGCCTGACTAAGTTTCACGGTGCCAGCCCGTCTCCTCCGGAGCCTCCACGCGTGGCCTTAAAACAGGCTTAAAAAAAGGTTTGGAAAACAATCAATCAATTACTCCATCTTGTCACTGCAATGTGATGCCATTGTCATTTATTCTACAAATTGAAATGATGGATGTTGGCACCTTCTCCATCACTGCCTGGTCGGGACGTTTTATTTACAGGTGAAGGTTTGGATTTTTAGGAGCATGTGCAGGGGAGTATTGGAACACCAAAGGCAATTATTTATTTCAGCTGTAGATTTAAAACATTTGAATAAGAGCCCATTGAAAGTACCAAGCAAGAACAAAATAAACACAGTCTGCAGCAGGGAAGCAGTTGACAGGATGGAAAGTGGATTTGAAAGCTCATTACATAAGTCTACAATCTATTTAGAACCTCATAATCAGCGTTGTTTTATTGCCGAACAGTGCAATGCCACTCCCACAACTTAGGATGCCTTTCTACACTATATAAAGGTGGAAATGTAGCTCTTGTGTGTGCGTGTGTGTGTGTGTGTGTGTGTGTGTGTGTATACATTCGACCATTGCTGGACATCATTTATGACAAGCCAATGACAAAAAATAGTTTGAACACTTGCGGCTGACAAAGCTTAAAGTTTAAATGCCTGTTTCAAGAGGACTCCTTCAAAGGAAATGGTTAAATGGTCGAATTAAGGAAACTGTAAGATAAATTAAATTATAGTATAAAAAATTATTTTTGCACAAACAGGTGTTTATCAAAAAAAAGACATTTTCAGTGTAATATATTGCCCGCAATTGCGTCGTACACTTTGCCAATATCAACTTTTATGGCAACGTTATCAATGCACGAGGCCCCGCCGGAGGCCGGCAGCGGTGAGCTGATGATGGACCGGAGACTTCAGGCAAGAGGTAGGAAAGGTGAAAACAGATGGCTCAAATCGAATCCGCAAAGGGCCTGTGAGCATTTCACGTCTTTGCAACTAGTGATGGCAAAATCAGTCTACTAAAACTGTGCCGATTACTCTATACGTGTGATTAAAAATGCATTTTAATGTTGATGATTGTTGTGCTACTTGTAGAGTCAAGTTTTTTGTTTTTTTTGGGAGATAGACTGGCCAAAGTTATTCAACAAGAATGTTGTGGAATGCTTTGAATGGGCATTCCGAAACATGAATAAATGAATAAATAAATAAAAATGCTCTATTATGCAAGGTGCCAGTTAACAAGAATAACTGGCAAGGTCTCATCGCATTACAGTAATTATGCAGGATGACACTTGGACTTTATCGATGCTGCAATTCCACCTCATAAATAAATGACTAAAAAGAACGCTTGAAACATCCCCGTACGGCTTTGACACGGCAATCGCAGCGCTGTCATTGCAACGCCGCCATTGCTGAATGATTTTAGCAGCATGCAATGTCGATACCATCAGTTGGGACACCAATGATGGAAGTGGAAAATTTCACAATTTTCATCAAAAACAGCATTCGGTTTCCCACCTTTAACTACACAAAGTAAGTTGATGGGAGGAGGAGGGCATGCTCGCGTCACAGTAGGGCCCGCCAAACTTGGAAAAAAAAAAAATGAATAAACCTTTCAAGACATTGATCTTACTCTATCCCTATTTTTGTGACTTTCCTTCGAAGGATGCATTTTTACACTCTATAGATGCCAGGATGGCAGAGCGGTCACTGCCTGACCTGCATGCTGTGCACCACTGCCTTTAAATCTCTGGAGATCAGACAAGAAAAGGCAGCAGGGAGGACAAATGTAATGACTTTGAATGCAAGGGAATAACAATCACATTTTACAAAAGGGTCCGCATATGACAATGCTGGGTTTATAAAAAATGGTTGTCGTCTAGAAAGTTGTTCAAGAGCTGATAAAAACTCTCAATTCAAGTGGAACAGACATGTGATATTTTCGATTCCCATCACATCGTCACATTTGACCTACGACGAGTGTCTTTATCTGAGCAAGTTATTTCACAAACATGTCTGCTAGCTAGAGGCTAAGCTGCACTGTATTTGTTTACATTATTTTGCTACTCGACCGCTGGTTTGATTGTCTTTTTTTTTACTCTGTCCTTTTTAAATATTTTATAACTTTTTCCAAAAAAAAAAAAAGAGAAATCCCTAAAACAAATTTTGGATTTGGCCTTTGTAGGCCACCACAACTGATTTGAAATCAAACAAGACTTGAATTTGAAATGTTTCTCAAAATACATGACTTCCAATCATTTAATTCTGCCATTTTCAATTTGGGCATCTGACGTAGTTGTAAGGTAAATCACACGCTAATTTGTAAGTCTTTGAAGAACGCTTTGCAGTGACATTTGAATATCAACAACTTCTGAGTTTGCTCCGGGGAGATTTTTTGACAGGACTTCACTGCAGTAACCTTCAGTTAAAAAAAATCATCTTGCAAATTGCAGCAGTGAAAATATCAAAGGTGCAGCACATGATGTGGTATAGTGTAAAAATACATCCTGAAGCCTGGGCAGTCATTAATTTGATTATCCAGACCAAAGTCCGACACCGGGCCCTAATAATAATAATAATAATAATTTCCACAAAAACAATGGGGACCTCGTAGCGGTCGCTGCTCGGGCCCTAATAATAATTTCTACATAAACAATAGGGACCTCGCCGCGGTCGCTGCTCGGGCCCCAATAATAATTTCTAAAGGGCACCGTGCATAATGTGAAAATTTAAATAAAAACAAATTTTGCACGGTGCCCTTTTAACGAATCCGATTGAAAATTGGCTAGAAAAGACCGCCTCCTGGCGAGACTGCGACCTGAACGCAACGCCTTAGACCGCTCAACACAGCCCACGTTCCCTCCCACGCAAAGAATATTTTCCAAGGCTTTTAAACATGTACATTAGTACGAAATGTAAAAGAAAATTGTGGTGGGGTGGTGCGAATTGTTTTCTTCTCAGTCCCAAAGCATTATCAGGTTAAGCAGAAGAAAGCCAAGAGAGGTTGCAAAACACAAAAGAGTCTCCCCGCCCTCTTCGGCTTACTGTGACGCGAGCATGCCCTCCTCCTGCTACGTCAGATTTATCCTAAGAATGATGGACGTTGATGGCATTTTACTTTTCCCACACACACACACACAAAAAGCCATAACTGTTGTCCAGCGTAATCTCTCTTCCTTTAAACCATTTCCAAGATGACTTAAACGCAACACCACTCACACCGCGTCGTCATCATTTGTTTTCTAATTATTAACATAAAATATAGATTGTTTGCATTATGCACCGTGAGTGGATATAAAAAATTTTTTTGAAGTAAAACAAAATAAAAAATCTCTCCTCGCAGCCTCTGACGCTCCTCTAAATTTGGCTGCAAATTGAGTAGATTTAGATTTAAAAATTGTGGATTTCCTATTTTTATGTTTTGTGTACACAAGATTGTCTCAAAGATTAATTTCTGACATTGATTGAATAATTGTTTTTTTTTTTTTTAATCTATTCGAATCCCACCTCAGACAGAGGTCAAAGAGAAGAATTTGAGAAAGTTTGCTGTGAATCGACATGGAGGAACAAGACAGTGGAAAGCGGACCACGCGGCCGCCGCTTAATCCTTTGCGCTGTTTTGACTGTCCCCCCCCAAAAATAAATAATAAAATTGAAGTGAATCCAATGGGCACTGTCTGAGGTGGGATTCGAACCCACGCCTCCTGGGGAGACTGCGACCTGAACGCAGCGCCTTAGACCGCTCCGCCATCCTGGCACTTGGTAATGCTCACTCCCGCCGTTTACCCGCGCTTCATAGACCCGCGAAGCACTGAACCCGCGAAAGGTGAACCCTCGAAGTAAGCAGTCTCATCGGGCATGGCGAAAAATTTGATATTTTAACGTCTAATATGAACAGGAAGTGAGTTATGAATTTTTGAAAGTCCGACTTCCACTTTTCCTGTTCTGTGCACGTCAGGCTGAATCTGCGTCTGAGTTCTTCTTTTGTAATATGTGCTTGTTCCCATGGCAACAATAATCCCTCATTTGAGGTTTTGGTGGAAAAGTTGTGGGAGTGGCATTGCACTGTTCGGAACCTTGACGGAACGTATTTGAAGTGGCGCCTTAGACGCTCCGCCAATTTCGACATCTCTTCCAGCGCATGATATGAGCATGATGACATTTATGTTTCATGGCAATTGCAAGACTCAAACAAAAGTTGGCATCGTCTTCTGTATCAGAAATAAACAGCTGGGCAAGTTCTCCACCCGGGGGTGAAAAGAGCATATCCCGTGCAATTATGGGGCGAGCCTTCTTCAGAGTGTCGACAGTGCACCTTCGCATGCTTGGTACTTTCAAGGCACCTGGTAATGCTCTCTTGACTGTGTTTGATTTGTTATTGCTTGGTACTTTCAATGGGCTCTGTCTGAGGTGGGATTCGAACCCACGCCTCCTGGGGAGACTGTCTAAGGCGCTGCGTTCAGGTCGCAGTCTCCCCAGGAGGGTCGTTTTTATGTCCTCTCATTTAAATTGGATGCCATGCATTGCTATGCTCTTATTAACTGAAAAATTGGGTTGTAAAAAATTCCAAACTGCTTACAATTTTCCGGCAAATGTTCTTGCCAACCACTACTCGAACCCACGCCTCCTGGGGAGACTGCGACCTGAACGCAACGCCTTAGACCGCTCTGCCAGGGGTTGCACTACTATACCATAGAACTGCAGCACTACTGCACTACTATCTGACTCAACTGCAGCAATTTGTCTTCCAGGTGCACGTTCTGACATTTACCGTGTGCCGAGACTTAATATTCACCTCTGAGGCAGAAAAAAGCGCTCAATTTGGTGGCTTTTATCTGCTGAGTCTTTAATCGAACGGCAGCAAATTGCGGGAAGGCTGTTGGCGGGCACGGCGCGGCTCATAGCCGGCCCGACTTGTACCAAAGTCAATATTGACGAGTTGAGCTGGCAGGGTACATCCCAAACCACGAGTACCTAAGTCTGGTCCTCGAGAGCGCCTATTCAGCCTGTTTTGCATGGAAGTCAGATAGTATGCATTTCTCGCACGTTTAAAAATATACTTTTCAGCCCTGAAGACATCTACCAACTTATTTTACATCGTAGTAGTAGCGCCACCAACTGGTAAAAGCTAATACAAGTTATTTTCTTGGATGTTTTTCTCCGTGCAACTCAACAAGGTCAATTCATTAGAGTGTCCAAGCAACTTGCCATGCATGTTTTAAGAGGCGACGGCACTAAATCAAAACGGGACGTCGTTACCAATTAATGACCTGGAGAACCTTTACTGCAGCCCACGGAGTGACAAAGACACTATTGGACGGGTCACTGGCGGAAGTTTCAAGATAATAACAAGGCTGCAAAAAGGGGGAAGCGCATCCGCCGCCGCGTTATGTAACACCACTGTTTCAATCACAAAAATTCTGCCAGCCCTCCTCTTTCCTCTTACCGTACTATAAAACCAATGTGTATTCACGTCGGCAGTCCAACACCACATCTTTCACCAATCTGATTGTTTGGCTAGAGGGGGCCCGCGTGCCGAAGAGAAGCACCTTCCCCGGGCGTGGTTAAAGGTGTTGGCGGGAAAAAAAAGGGTGCACCTGTTAATTTAACAATTTATGACAACGGAGGCACACCAGGGACGCAACTAATGCATGGCTCTGTTATTGTACTTAAAGATGTACCATCCTGCTTGAGAATCAAATGTGTCTTGCCTTGCTGTCATCAGGGAGACAACATTGACGTGAAGGCTTTGAGGGCCAGGTTCAGCAGCAGCACCAGTGTGTCACACACCAGCAGCAATTCCGGGAACACACGTATTCCATTTTACGCTATTTTCGAAGCGTCAAAGCTATAAATTACAATTGTGGTTTTTGCAAAAGCTTTCATTGGACAAATTTTAAATCTGTTTACTTCATATTAAATTAATTTCTGTTAACTGGTTACATGTTCAATAAACCGCAAGCTGGGCCCGCGCTTCGTCAGAGTTCGCGTGATCATGCATGATGTGAATTTATTAATCTCTGTGGCACATCATTAGTGAGTTTTTCAGCATGTGCAGGAGAGTTATTAAGCATTTTGTCCATTGCGGCGAAGGAAATCAAATCATGAATTACAGTCAAATACATCAACAGTTCACCTTTCTGGCCATCATCTTCCCCGTGATGGTGAGCATATCATGTTGTGTGGCAGCAGACAAAGGAGCAGTTTGGAGCGTTGACGCCGTCATTAACATCCTCTAACGAATGCGCACTCGGACATTTTCATTACTTTGTGTCAGTCATGTTTTGGGAACATTACTAAATTTCAAAATTTCGGCCGGAAACCCCCACCGCACTGGAGGGGGCGGCCGGGGGAGCCACCCGAGTTAGCTGAAAGAATGAGATGATGCGGCGTTTCATGCTTGCCAAGAACATCGTATAAATATTAGTTGCGGTCAATCAGGGTGTGAAATATTAGATGGCGACCTCGCATGTATTCTAGTTTGTGGCTGCAGTTATGTTGAGCTACCTGCAGGGGGCACTGACCGATAATTATAGGGCGAATTCAAACAAACGTCTGTCTCTGCTGCGCCCGGAACGCCGCCGCTCCAATTCCCGGCCTCTGCTGCGCCCGGCCCGCCGCCGCTCCAATTCCCGGCCTCTGCTTCGCCCGGTCCGCCGCCGCTCCAAGTCACTTTTTTGTTCCACATGTATAGAATGTTACATATTTTTAGCCTAAGAGCATATTTGCCTCAGCATTTTTTAATTTTTTTCAAGTTTGGCGGGCCGGATCAAAACGTTGTAACGGACAGCATGTGGCCCCCCGGCCGTAGTTTGCCCACGCCTGCTTTAAAGGTTTCGTACCCATGTCACTTGACTTTTCCAATTTTGGAGCTGATTATGAGGTTGTAAATATGAACGACAACTCGTGAAACTTTACACACACATCAGGCCGAGCAAATTTATAAATATATATATATATATAGGCTTCAGACTCGTCACTTGAGAAAACATCCCTGCAATGGATGCATTGCTCTCGTTCTTTGCCATCACCGTCGTAATGCATATTGAACAAATGGTGAGAAGAGCCGAAAAGATAAAGACCCACTTTTTTTTTTTTTCTCCAAACCCCGTTTAAAAGACTCGATTTGTCAATCAATTCTGAAAGCTTTGCAACAAGATTGTGGTGACCCGCCCCCTTTTAAGTAAATTCAAAATGGCCGACTTCCTGTAAAACCTAGCTCATTGCTCCAAGAGACTTTCTAAGGCGTTGCGTTCAGGTCGCAGTCTCCCCTGGAGGCGTGGGTTCGAATCCCACCTCAGACAGAGCCCATTGAATAGTTGTTTACCAGCAAAGATCAACCTCTGCTGATCAGGGGGAATACCTTCCTTGTCCTGGATTTTGGCTGACAGGGGCTGCAGTCTAACCATATAGGTATAGACTTCCCAGTCTCCAGCTCATAATTATTAAGCTATTTTTTATTATTAGGATAACTGTTTTTAAACTTTCGTATTCCATCTCTCCGCTAAAGTGAAGACTCACGTAGCTCTGCGAGGTTCGAAACCAGCATGATGCTTGAAAATGTGCCCAGATTTGCCATCTTTGACAACTTGATTGATATGCAGGCACAAAGTGGGACAATCAAATTAATGACTTTTCGTCCACTCTCCTCTTCGCCCACGCTCTTCTTCGGCGCACGCCGGCCGTCTGGGCGTATGATTTGTACGTGATATTAACACCTAAAGGGCATTTTCACACGCCATCAACCATCCACGCTCACACTCATACATAGGGTCAATTTAGAATGTACAATACTTCCTCCACTTCCTGTTTACTTCCTCCACTTCCTGTTTACTTCCTGCTTCCTGTTTACTTCCACCACTTCCCGTTTACTTCCTCCACTTCCTGTTTACTTCCTGCTTTCTGTTTACTTCCTCCACTTCCTGTTTACTTCCTACTTCCTGTCTACTTCCTCCACTTCCTGTTTACTTCCTCCACTTCCTGTTTACTTCCTGCTTCTCTCCCACATCCTTTTTGTTGACTTACAGCTCACTTCCCAGGTCGGCCTTTGTGCCTCGTTTCGGCTTTTTCCTCGTTCCTGCTCATTTGCTTCTTCTTCCACTTCATCACTGGCTGCTTGCAAAACTTCGTGCAGGGAGGACGTCATGCTTTAAGCACGTATTTTCCAATATTGGACATCTTTCACAATATGGTGTTGATAAATTAACTGGAAGTACTGCAAAATGTTTGGACATCTTGATGCAGTTTGTTGAAATTTAGACTGCCCAGGCTTCAGGATGTCTTTTTACACTCACCGTCCATGTCAGGATCTTTGAAAGGACGGCCACGCGGGCCCGAGCTGCGACGGCTGCGAGGTCCCTATTGTTTTTGTAGAAAATATTATTACTTTTATTATTATTAATATTATTATTATTATTATTAGGGCCTGTTATGGCATCTGGTAATGCTCTCTTGACTGTGTTTGCTTTGTTATTGCTTCAAAATTAACGTTCGAAGAGTCAAAACCCCTACACATAAATTAAGCAACAACACTTTCACTCTAACTTTTATGTTGACAAATTTGAAAAATGACTGTATATTTTAAAGTTATCCAATATTTATTAAAATTCGTCATTTCTTGTATAAGTTAACACACAGATGTATAACATTTGTTTATACAAATATAACGATTAAAAAGTAGCTGATTAGAGTTTTAATTTTGTATTCATTAATCTGTAATAAAAATGGACATATTTTGGTTAATAAAATTAACAAGAAATAAAAGTAAAGGGTGTTCTATTTTTATTGTTCTTCACCAAATGGTTTTGCACCATTTTAAATATTTTTGTCAGTTGTCTCGGGCAGTTGTGACTGTTACCGTGTACTCGTGTGAGTTGTGAAAATTCTGATAAAATAGAAAATTGAGAGTATTACGAAAAGAGGACACAGATACAACGGGCGTACACAGTAAAGAGAGCATTACCAGGTGCATTTTTGGTGATTAGCAGAAATGAGACTTTGTCTCCCCAGGAGGCACATTTTTATGGAAAGTCCAAACAATATCCATTAAGCCACGCCACTACCGTGTCCCCCACAGAGATGATTGAAATACTTTTAAACTATAAACAGTTTCAACAGTGCTGGCTGAAGCGTACAACATCACATGCAAGGAAAAATGTTGATTTTTCTTTCTAGCGCTGTAGAGTGTAACTGCCCGGGCAAAAAAGTTCAAACATGAGGATGGAGCATGCGCAGCAAAGTGGAAATTTCCATTCGATATATGTTGACAAAATATTCAGGTTAGAAAATAGTTAACCTCGAGCTTATTTGCGTTCTTGCGCGTGTTGGGCGGTCGAGAGCCCCACGTTCCTACTCCCGAACCCTACAGCCTCGCCAGTTCGTTCGGAATTTTGTTGCGTGATGTGTGTTTGATGTAGCTGCTGTATATTTATGTGGACATTTTTTTCTTTTTCACCCTGCGGCTGCTGACTCAGCACAACCGGCATGAGTTCGGCCCTGATGCTAACGGCGGCTCACAGCCAACCGATTTTGACAAGATTTATATTTTTAAAAAAAATAAAAAATCTGCATCAGAGTTGCCTCCACTTAAATACAGTCAAACTAACAGCTAAACCAAACGTTTCCAATGTACATTTCCACCTTTATATAGTGTAGAAAGGCATCCTGAAGCCTGGAAAGTCATTAATTTGATTGTCCAGTATTTCCTTCATGAGATATTGCGCCAATCAATATCATTTTTTACATTTTGACGTACTTCATCGCTTGACTCAATCTACGTAAAGAAAATTCCTGCGAACATTCTACCTATTCAGGAGGTTGTTCTAACAACCAAATCACCTTGTTTGCAGACAATGAATTTTCAGCACTAAAAAAACGAAACTTCATTGCCGTGCCCATAGCCGGCCCTCGGGCACGGAGCTCCGGGTGTAATGCAGTCAGTATCTATGATTGCATGCCTGAACCTACCGCCACGGATGCGGCTCCGGGCCGCGGCGAGCCAAGCAGGCACGAATGCATCTTAATTATAAAAAACCTATTATGCTTAACCTATTAAGTTTGGCAAATTGCTAACTTCTAAAGTTGCTTTGTGATCTAATTCCTGTTGAGTTAATAAACTGGGCTGGCTTTAGTGAGACAGAACTGTACTTAGTCAGCGATTCTTTCACGTTCTCATCCCATGTACTATCATTAGGCCGATCAAAAAAACAAAATAAATAAATAAATAAAAAATATCACAACGCCATCTTTCCCCTTCACTGCATTAGTGGAACGGGAGAGAGCTATTTTAATTGCGGCAAGACCACCTTAGATATGTTTGAATCTGATGGTAAATTCTGAAAATGCATTTTCAGCACTAAAAAACCAAACTTTTATAACAGCTAAACCAAACGTTTCCAATGTAAATTTCCACCTTTATATAGTGTAAAAAGACATCCTGAAGCCTGGGCAGCCATTAATTTGATTGTCCAATATTGGAGGGTGGGCGTGTGTCACAGTTAAGCCGAATTGGAGCACCTCTTCCGCCCGGGCACGAGCGGAGCTATTGATTTGCAAGAGTCCTGTTTTTGCGACAGTTATCAGCCCTAATGTCCCTATTAACACCATTTATCGCGGAATTCGACGGAATTTTAGCACTTTCAAATGCAAAAATTCAGGAGGCGAGGCAAATGCATGATCACAGTTCCAATCGATTGAACACTGATTTGATTTAGACGTCAAACAAAGACACACTTACACCCACCACCCTTAATCACTTGACATCACTATATATATATATATTTTTTTTTTTTTTTGAGTACCGATTTTTTTGCCATAATCACGTGCCTGTGACTGTTTGTTTGGACGACGTCAGACGTTCATGTAGTTCGCTCCTTGTTATGGTTACAACAACGGCTATACCGACGACGGCTCCGAGCAACCCGTTCGAACTACCTGAAACAAGGTGACAAAAATTATTTCAGTCGATGTTTCTTGAAATACAGTACAAGATCATTTAATTTGGGCTGTAAAACCTAGCTCATTGCTCCAAGAGACTTTTTTGTCGTGGCAACAAAAGTTCCTGCAAAATGATTCAGATGATCCATCTTCTCGAAATTTTTCACAATTGAGGATATGGATGATAGTCAGCTTGTGTTTTGAAATGCAAATCTAGAGTACATGTCACAGGTCAATTAATCATTTGATTGACAATTTTGGTTCGTTTGCTTGTTCTGTTTTCTGATTTTTTTTCTCGTTAGTTTTAAATTAGAGTATTCTTCAAGCTATTGACATTCTTGGTACTGGACTCTGCAACGCTGGCATCTGAGAGATCCACCTCTGCCTTGCCGACCTCTCACCCTGTCGAGGGCCCTTCATTGATTTTTAATTTACAAGAACAGTCATGTCCCAAAAAATAGAATAATCAAATATTAATTGTAATCAGCTGGTCAAATTCTTGATTCTTTCCATTTGCGTTTTCAATAGGATATTCAGGCCCTGAAGACGGCTGCCACTGATTGCCGTGCACGCATCAGGTGTGTTTAAATGGATGTCGAACAGGGAAGCTGTGGTTTTATTTTGATAAGCACATAGATGGGGCTATCGCACATGGCCATTTCCTGCTGGCAGAATAAATCAGTAACGCTATTTTGGTCAAGCTTCATTATATAGCGACAGGGAGGAGTTTCGCACAGGGTGTCACAAAGGCACACTTTAAAAGCTTTCAGACATGTGAGTACAACGTTTAAAGTGCCTCAAAATCCCGTTGACCCCAATTCCGCAATAGGGGTGCCCGAGGAGCCTCAGAGTTCAAGGACTGGCAGGTCCCGGCATGCCGGTGACGGTAGATGGACAACAGTTTTGATGGTGGGACAAGATATTCCAGGCGCTGCAGACAGATGTTTATGAGTAACACACAAAAAAATACATTTCAATGTGATCCAATGCCAGCAGGATTAAGTAGCGAGGGTTCACTGTATGTATAAGACCAAGACCTACAAAAAAGTCTCTTGGAGCAATGAGCTAGGCGCGTTTAGTCATCGCCGTCATCACCTTCATCACCATCACCTTCATCCAATTAACAGGCTTGTTTAAACAAGTTCCGTCAAGAGGCGAGGCTTGCATGCTTTGTGGTTCTTCAACACGGATACAAGTCTTTTTTTTGTATATATATATATATATATATTTAAAGTTTTTAATCTTTTTAATTCTATTTAATGACATCATTACTGTATGTGAATGTATTATTATTATTATGAATTTTGGAGGTCAACTCTGTCGGGGTGTTGGTCCTTTTGTGTTTTTGGGACATTTTGGCCATGTTGCGGCATCCCCATCCTCGGGTGAACCAGATGAACAAAAGGTTCTGATCCCATTTTGTTTCATAGTTGCTTCACAGTTTTTCATAAATTCAACATGGCCCTCACCCTTGAAAATCTCAATTAGCCAGAGTTCCCACGCATCCTGGAAAATCAATGTTAAGCTCTATCAAGTTTCCCTATAATGAATGAAAATTAAAATAAAAAAACGTACAATAATAAACATGGTTGAACGTAGATTTTTTTTTTCTTTTTTAAATCGAACCTGAGAGTCGATAGGGGATAGTGTCCTAACTTCGGCTGGCACTATCCTCATTGACCACGCTGCTGGCAACCAACATGAGGAGGATGTTGAGCATGTTCAAAGGGGTTGAGGTCTTCATGGATGACATCCTGGTGTACGGGGCTACCGAGAAGGAGAATGACGACAACTTGGAGAAGGTAATCCAATGCATCGTGTAACACTTTTCGAAACATTGCTTCTTGTGAGGGATAGTGGAGAACTGTGGATGTATAGAACATATTGTATTTAATTAAAGGGCTGATGTAACTTCATTAACAGCTAAACTAAACGTTTCCAATGTAAAAGTGCATTTTACAGCTCGCGCTGTACACATTTGCTATGAGAGGCATTATCTCATAAGGGAAATATTGGACAATCAAATTAATGACTGCCCAGTCTTTTTACACTATATAAGGGTGGAAATTTACATTGGAAACGTTTAGTTTAGCTGTTAATGAAGTTTCGTTTTTTTAGTGCTGAAAATTCAACACTTGAGGAAAATCTGGACGGGTTTCTCTATCAGGATAATTGCAGCCTTTGAGTTTCGGAAATTTGGAAGTATTTTGAAATGTTCTGGCAGCAACATAAGTATTGCCTTTGCTGCTGTAAAAAATAGACATCTTTCTCTTCTTTATTTTTTTCTTTTAATTGGGGGCCATATTTCCTGTTCTTGTTTACAGTTCAGCGTGTATCATATTTAACGTCACTAAATCTACTCTTGACGCACAATAAGACTCCAAAGTGTTGTAAACTGCTTCTTTATACCCGGAATATAAAACAATTGCGAGTGTGACACATTTTACATCAAAGTTATGTCGCTGCATTTTGCAGTCGCATAGGCTTGCCTGTAGTGTAACAGGCCAGATCTGGCCCATCAACTCCCTGTTTCCATTTTCCCAATTTAACATGCAGATTTGTTAATTATTAAAACCAGCTCTCTGCTACTTTTAACAACTGTGAAGAAATTGGTTGTCAAGCATGATATAGCTGTATTTATTTATTTTTTTTAATCCATCCTTCCATTTTGTATTGAGCGAACCTTATAAAACTTGCCCTCCGTCACAGCAACATTTGCAACTGTACTTTGAGGCAGGGAAAGAAGGTCTGCTTGAGAGGCATTGATCCGGGGGTTCCCCATATTCCTTTCACATAATTCATGTGATCGCCTTAGACCGCTCGAGCAACATACGACAACGGACTTTACAACGAAAATAATTTGATTATTTTACCATTTTTTATCCCCACTAAGACCATTTTCCACAAAATGGCCTTCCTCACACAATGGTCAGCCTGTGTTTGCAGCGCGGCATTGAGGAGATCTGAAGGTCATTGGGGAGACCGGCCAATTGATGTTATTTTCGGACAAATGACTTGGCAGGAGGCATCTCGGGCCGGGACAGCAGAGCGGTCTAAGGCGTTGATTGAATGCGCGGTGGAGACTGCGACTTGTACTTTGTACACGTATTGGCATTGAAAAAAAAAATTTGGAATCCCACCTCAGACAGAGCCCATTGAAAGTACCACAGTCCATATGAATCGTAGTGGGCCGTGATCACAACGGTGGGGATTGTATGATTTTCATATATCTGTGTGTATGTGATTTCTCGCTGGCTCACGCTCAACGCGTTTTGTGATGCCTCACATAGCAAATGTGTACAGTGGTTAAAACAAATACAAATTATTTTTGTTAAATTAATACTGGACCATAAATTGTTTCTGTTGCTTTTTTTTGTTTGTTTTTGGTCTATTGTTCTCGGTAAGTGGTTTGTTTGTTCTGTCCCGTATGCTAAAATGTTGGGCCAGGTCACTCACACAATGCCGCCATCTTCTTCGGCCAAGTATCTCGGAGTTGTCTAACGCCGGCCCTTAGCGGCGGGGCGCTCCGTTCAGGCAAATTTATAAATATATATATATATATATATATATATCAAAAGTCATGATACGAATTTTTGTAATTGACTATAATTCGATACATATTTGTGTGTGGGGGTGTGTGTGTGTGTACATGCTTCACACCACTGCAAACATTTACCACAGCAATGGCCTTCTTTAATACTCCGCCAAGATGTGACTGTTTGAAAGGGCTGGGTCATTACCCCACCGCCCGTGCCCGAGGAAGGTGCCACGAACATGGAGAAGAAATGTGCCTGGTGAAAGGCATTTCTTCTAAGTCATGTTATAACAAAAAAACCCCGGAGCTTCCATTCGGTTAAACTTAGGGGCCGCTTGGCTCTTGGCTAAAACCAGATCATCTGCAACTTCCAGGTAGATTTTTTTTTTTTTTAGAAGTTTCCTTTCTGTGAGTAAGGGTCATTTGCCTACTTCCCAGGTTTACCCGGGTTTTCCAAAACACCTGGGGCACATTTTCAGGGATCACGTTTTTAGAAACAAATCCACCAAGTCTGTTACAGAGAAAAGACTGCTATTATTATTATTATTATTGTTATTATTATTATAATTTTTTTTATCATATAGTTGCCATGTGAATCTAACAGAGAGTAAGATCATTGACTTGAGTCTTTTCTGACTAATTTTCAGTCGGATTCGTCAAAAGGGCACGGTGCTCATCTGCAGGATGAGATGAAAAAACAAAATTCCACTCAAACACCGGAAAATTAATGTTCAAGGGAAGATGAGGCCAAAAAGAAGATTGTATTGACAAAGCATCTTAACGCACTACCAAATTATTACCAGCTGCCAGGATGGCAGAGCGGTCTAAGGCGTTGCGTTCAGGTCGCAATGGACACAACTTCGAGACACGAACAAGCCAGCGTTAATATTGCAAATTGACACAAAGCAGCACACAGCTGGAAGATTGTCAGGCCGATTGAATACTCTAAATTGCCCCTAGGTATGAGTGTGAGCGCGTTGGTCCTTCATGAGACCAGTGCACCACGTTACCAAAACCATCGTAAAATCCCCCCCTTGAATTGGGATTTAGATTGGGACACGGTGATGGCAAGACACTCGAATAAAGAACAAAAAAAAAAAGAATAATAAGCATATGTAATTGACTGCAGACAAATAGGTAAATGATTCAGATATAAATTTATGTAAATTTTAGAATTATTATGTTTATAATTAATTCTAGTGCTACACTAACGGTGCTTGAAGTCTATTTATAGCAGCTGCGAAAGCTTCTTTTACTATATATCACAAATGATGTTTAGGTGCAAATTTAGCATAGTTCATGGGACATCTGTTTGGTGGTCAGAGTTCCAGCGTTGTTTTATTGCCGAACAGTGCAATGCCACTCCCACAACTTTTCATGAAAAAGGACAAATTTCGTATTATGACATCCTCATGGCCGAAACAAAGACTCAAGACAATGATCTTACTCTCTGCCGAGTTTTGAATGACGTCACTGGTCATGTGCAGGAGAGTTATTAAGCATTTTGTCCATTGACCCTCTCATCGCGTTGCCAGGAAAAGTGACAAAAAATAAACGTAGAAAATTCCCCCATTCATTTCAATGGGCTCCGCCTTAGACCACTCCGCCATCCTGGCAACTGGTAAGCCTCATCTTGTCCGCTTATCTACATACATTTCTACTTGCAGCCCGGGTAGGACCACATTTCCACGGCGTCTGATGAGCGCAAGGTGTATAACTGAATATAAACATATAGATGTCTTCAGGTACAGACTCTTTATGTACATGTGAAGTTTTGGATTTTTAGCAGCATGTGCAGGAGAGTTAATGATGGAAAAAGTTTTGAAATGATTTTTGTTGGTCTTATTTTTGTATATAATCTAATGATGACACTGGAGGGATTTTTGGCGTCGACGTCATTCAAAGCGACAGCCCAATGTGACTGCGCTGGATCTCCAAATAAAAAACACGCGTGACACAGCGCTGGAGAGCCTCCAACACCCGGTCATCCGCACAGAAGAGAACAAACAACAGCGCTGGATCAGAGCGGCCATTGAGATCTGCAAGCGATACTTGAGTGTGTCATTTACGCACCTTTTTGTCCGATACGCACCCCTGGTGGAGAAACTATAGGATGTGAATCTTGATTCCTTTTTGTGTGCTTCAGCAACATTATATTTCAGTTGTGTACACTACAACGCAAATGTATAAATTGTTGAGAGGCATTATCTCATAAGGGAAATATTGGACAATCAAATTAATGACTGCCCAGGCTTCATGAGAGCAAAATTGAGCCAAATTGGACCCACAAGTCGTTTTCGGTGTTTCTTGTCATTTTATGTCCTCCCCATGCCACCAAAATAAGAAAATAAAGCTAAAAAAATATTTATTATATATATTGTATATTTTTTAAGCATTTTTGAAGGCATTCGTTTAACCCCCAGAAGGAAACCCGCGCTGCACGGGGTTGGTCGGCAGCCGCACGTAACTTGTGACTGACAAACAAGACGTGATCTTTTCACGCCTTATTAGGACACACTAACACGAAGCAATCAAACCCACCAGTTGTTGACCTTTTGGATGATTTTTCCATTTCCAGAAATAAAAATTACATAGGGCCGGATTACAACGTTTAATGGGCCAGAAACGTTTGGTTTAGCTGTTATAAAAGTTTGGTTTTTTAGAAACAATTTTTCAAGTCATCCAACATCTCCCAACACGTTACATTGAATGATCTGCGTGGTTGCGGCCAACAGCAGCCGTTTTTGGCTGCTCGCTTTAGTGCTCCTTTTGACCAATGGGCTCGCCAAATAAGAATCTAGGCTGAAATATCTTTGAAAGTACCACCAGACCTTGGGAAGTTACCCAGCACTCTTCGATGTGCTGGCATTGATATGCCATCTGTGTCCCTCGTAACGAAGGTCAGGTCAGGTGTGTATTCCCTCTGCCATCGTGCTGAGTGGAAGGTGCCTGGTTCATTTGGATGGTAAAGGAGGTGGAGATTATTTATTTCTGCCAGGTGCGCTCATGTGACATCATCTGACCAATAAGTGAAGAGCAGAATTAAAAGCAGTGGTCGGCGTTGCATTCGGTACGTGGGGCTTCATTTACCTGACTTGATCCACATCACAATAAATATCACCTTAGCATAACCACGCCAAAATAATAATAATAAAAAAACAACAAAATACATACAACAGCTGCAACACTTATTTTAAATTTGATTCCTGGAAGAAAAGTCCTTGCTTTTTTCTCGCTTGGTACTTTCAATGGGCTCTGTCTGAGGTGGGTGTAGCCCTCATTTCCGAATTTAATCTAAAACTTAGTCCTCGTCCTAGCAATTCCTTCAAAACATTTGAAGTTCTCATTATGCGATCCACGGCCGCACTGCCGTTTTATCTTGCCGTTTTTTACCGTCCCCCTGGCTCTTACTCAGGCTTTTTAGATGAATTTTCTGAATTTGTGGCTGATTTGGTAACTCATGCGGATAATATATCATGGGCGACTTCAACATTCATATGAATCTCCCGTCGGAACCACTTACCGTGGCGTTTCGGACAATAATTGATATGTTTGGTTTCATGCAAATAATAGATGAAGCAACGCATATAAATGGTAACACGCTAGATTTGGTATTATATATATATCTATATATATATCTATATATATATATATATTTATTATATATATTGTATTTTTTTTTAAGCATTTTCTGTCAATCAACAGCGAGTGGCAAAATGGCCGCACCCTGAGATGGCTCAAAATGGGTGGATTTTGCTGCTTAACTCATTTTCCACAATCACATCATCTAGGTATTCTAGGAGAAGCTGTACAGATAATGGATGGATTTGCTGTTTTTTTTTTTTGTTTTTTTGGTGGTTCACAATCATAATGCGCTGTGTGTGGGAACTTGCACGGTGGAGTGTGTGAACGCGTGTGTGGCTGAGGTCCTGAGTTTAAATCTCAGAACTTGCCATCCCACTAATAACTTGCTTGGGTACTTCTGTTTCCTCTCATATACATACACATATATACATATATATATACATGCATATATATATATATATGTATACCGTGCCACACGTGTATTATTTAAAAGATGAAGGCCTGTTTGACTATGCCATTACCGCTCCGACTCCGGGGGGATTCTGGCTCCTCCGCTCCGACTTCCACTTGGCTAATGGGATACTTACGAAATGCTTCATCCATTCATCTATTATCTCAATATTCCATCAAATGAAAAATCCAATTAACCTAAAAAGTTGGATGGTAAATAGACTGCACTTAATAGCGCTTTACCTATGGTATACTGTGTTCAAAACTCTTTACAAAGCCACGTTCATTCATTTATTTGAACATGTGGATGGGTGGGACAAAGTCTGGGCCATCTTCTATGAAGTTTTCAAAACACCCTAAATTGGTGTGATTCAAATTCAATGTAAACACGACCTCTTGCGCAAGACTTTTGTGATCACCGGAGACTATCCCAGCTTTCTTCTGTTTTTTTCCGTTTTAAATTGATCAGGACTGAATTAAGAGAACTGCATATTTATATCTTTTGTTAGCTTTCCATATAAGAAGGGAAGGCTCGAGAGCGGGTCCATTGCGGCGAAGGAAATCTTAAGTGAAAACTTTGATACGTCCAAGGGAGTAAATGAGTTAAGACCATTGTTAGACCGCTCTGCCATCCTGGCAGCTTGACTGCCACTATTTTTGGGCTGGATTGAGGCCAGCCCAAAAAATAAATAGTCAAAATTTGCATTTAGTTGACGCCCATTAAAATGCATTGAGAAAAAAAATATATGATGATTAAACCCCAAAATTATCACCAAAACGCGAATAAACATTCAATACTCAGTAAATGTGTGTGTGTGTTTGTGTTAATATTGTTTTTTTTCCCCTACTAATATTTACTGCCTTTTCCGCCGCAACAAACTAGTTTTGATTAGTGCAATATACTACGCCGCGGTGTGATTGACGTTTAAATTTGATTTCAGTCTCCACCGTAAGAACGTAACGCCATTGTCAGAAAAAAAACATTGCAGAATTGCATTGTGATTTATTTCTCTTATCTATAAGAATATGTGCACCCCATGTACTATTTAAAT
This sequence comes from Idiotropiscis lumnitzeri, assembly GCF_059441095.1. Taxonomy (NCBI): domain Eukaryota; kingdom Metazoa; phylum Chordata; class Actinopteri; order Syngnathiformes; family Syngnathidae; genus Idiotropiscis; species Idiotropiscis lumnitzeri. The sequence goes on from NC_142412.1 coordinate 2,017,783, forward strand.
TCTCTGAGATATTCAACAAACCTTCCGGACATGCTGACCCAAATATGTTTGTGAACCCACGCCTCCTGGGGAGACTGCGACCTGAACGCAACGCCTTAGACCGCTTCGCCATATTTTTTTCGATTGTGATGACACCGACGTTGCATCACTGGCCCGTGACATGATGACAAACCGCACGGCTTTATTTTTGATCGCAGTGGGGGACATCCGCTAAGCGCCGGTGAGTTTTTGTGCATGTTTCGGGGGTCAAAAATGCGATCGAACAATCGGAAAAATAATAATAATACTAATTTCTACAAAAACAATAGGGACTTCGCAGCGGTCGCTGCTCAGGCCCTAATAATAATAATAATAATAATAATAATAAAAGTAATAATATTTTCTACAAAAACAATAGGGACCTCGCCGCGGTCGCTGCTCGGGCCCCATGATTCGGTGAGTGAATGTGATGTCAATTCATGTTCAACGACGATTCAAGTTTTTTTTTTTTTTTTTTTTAAACTCACTCCATCCATTGGGGGGGGGGGGTGTTTTGAGCATGGGGGCGAACGATTCAGTGAACGAATCTTTTGAACAATTATTTTTTTAAAAAAACAACACAAGAGTCTGCTGGCACGGAGCTCCGGGTGAATTTTTACAAATTTCTTCTAAGTCCCCTTTCCAGCGGGGAACTTTGAAACATTGTATCCGACCGTGGAAGGCTGTTGGCGGGCACGGCGCGGCTCATAGCCGGCCCTCCACAAAAAAATAACAATTCTCCAAATTTATACAGTACATTAAGTTCACAGGTGCGCTTTACAGGCTGGAAATTGGCCATATTTGGACAGAGGAGGTTTTCGTCATCTGGCAAAAAAGATGAAATGGGACTGAGCTACTTTAAGTGTTCCCCACCCCCAAAACTTATACTATTACAGAAAAAACATGATCAAGCTACAAGACAATCTGTTTTGTTACATAAATAAAACGATTGTTACTAGAATCCCCAGATGGGAAAATGTGCTCGTCTTCATGTGTGCGGTGTTTGCATGCTTTTCAAAGGGCTAGATTATTGTAATGCAAGGAATCGCTGTTTTTTACCAACTATTGTATGTATAATGTTCTACATAAAAACCCAAAATTGATTGCGGCGAAGCTCTCCTTTATTTACTTGCTGCAAGACAATAAGAACCGACACCACTGAAGATTTCCAACAGAAAGATGGTGCCTTTTTACTGTTGTCCTGTTCAATTCATTCTATTATGAGACAGAAAAAAGGTGGATGATTCTCTAACAAGCCATCAGCACAGTAGCTTACTAGCTATTCAAACAAACGTCAAAACTTTAAAGGGGCGCATTGTCAGTGATAAGAAAGACCGTACCAGAGCTCCGGCCAGCGTGCTTGGCAGTTAATTAATTATGACAAAACCTTATTCTTCAAGTTACCTTATAATAATATAACTATTTCAAGGAGGCCATAAAGTTACCGTCATGGCTATACTTGTATTGCATTTATATGTATGTTGTATGAATTCTACTCTTTTTCTGTTTCGTCCATTTCGTCTGTTTTGTCCGTTTCGTCTGTTTCGAAACATGCACAAAAATTCACCAAACTTGGCAGTCTCATCGGGCATGGCTATTCTCCGTTGCAACAAAAGTTCCTGCAAAATGGAAACTTGCTGTCCAAATGCTTGACTGAAATTTGACTAGTCAACACAAGACACAACTGTGGAATGAAGCATCAAGGACCTTTGAATAAAATGCAATTCTAAATGTTAGGCCAAGTTTGGCTAAATGACTCCAGCACCCGGTGACTCTGAATAGGTACGGTAAGTGTTATTGGAAATGGAAGGATGGGTGGACAGAATGTTTTTTTACCGTCAATTTTGATAACTTGGCACAATTGAAACGAAAAGCCTACACAGCGGAAGGACGTCTTTGTTTCAGTGACATTCATGACTGCTGTCAATTACATATAATTGACTCGCAGGCTGCGAGGTCCCTATTGTTTTTCTAGAAATTGTTATTAGGGCCCAATCAAAGAGTTATCAGCCTAAAAAAAAACGATACGCCTAATTATCCAAGTAAAGCAGGTCAACATGTTGAGTACACAATCAATAAAAATGGTTTCATGACCTTGTGTGGCTGCAGACGCTGACACCCGCAAAAAAACAAACAAAAAAAACCCATTAAAGGTGGAAATTTACATTGGAAACGTTAATGTGTTTGAGTGGGGGCCAAGTTGACATTGGGGGGGGGGGGGGGATGTTTCTCATTAAAAACGAAATTATTAATGCACATAAATCATTTTTAGCCTTCCGCGCGACGCCAGGCCACGCTCACCGCCCCACATGAAGGAGAACCCAATGACCAACTACAACTTTCTTCCCAAAACGGTTTTGGACCATTCCATCTCCAGCTTCATGAGAAAAGGTCATTCAACACCACATGTGTCAGGATGATCGGGTGGAAAATTGATGCCAAGTGTCATGTTGTTTGACTTTCCTTTTTTTTAACATTTCTCGAGGGCCATGGCGAGCCATTTCAAAAAAGCTGCACAACTAACGTATAAAATATTGATAAATTTGCTCGGCCTGATGTGTGTGTAAAGTTTCACGCTCGGCCCCTCCTCCGCCGCGCGCCATTGGTGCTGTATTCCCTTTTTCGTTTGATGTCTTCCACCATTTGTCATGATTGTTGTCTTTCCCACAGCAAATATGCTACCTGTAAAACTGTCAACACTAAACCATCTTTACTCTTTAGATGAACAGAGGGAAGGAAATATGGTACATCAGTGCACACACTCTTAAAGACCTAAATTGAAATTTACATTGGAAACGTTTGGTTTAGCTGTTATAAGGTATTTTTTCCAGCAAGGAAATCAAGACACACGGGCCCAGAGATGTCCTACACGGGAGTTCCGCCGCGCTCGCGGGTACCCCGCGCCGCCCACGCCACATTTTCAGCTCGCACTGTACACATTTGCTATTGCTCCTCTGTTACAGTTGACATTTGGAAAGTTTCATCCAATACATAATTCTTATTTCAAACACTTTCATCTGGTTTAGCACTTTCACGTTTTCCAGGTGGATTCACTCTGACTAATCCTCTTCCTGTGATCTGTGGCAGGCCTTCAGCAAGCACTTCAAATCTTGCTGATTGATTTGTTCATTTATTTGCATAAAATATGGACTGTCAGTGTAGACTTTGCTTTACAAATTTTGAAGTGGTTAAGGATTGTAATGGCTGTTCTAGCGTGCCTTGTTGTCACACAATGTGCAGAGTGTAGACAATGGTTTTATTTTTCAGGGATGTTGAAATCTCATTACATTTACTTGGCTATTTTTTTAACACAAAATTTGTAGCGATTTTAATTACTGTAGAAAACTATCGGGAGATAATTACTTTAGTTTAAGTTTTCATGTAACCTTTTTTTACCCTGAGAATTTACAGCGGGAAGCATTTTGGAGTTGATTTAACTGCGTGGTTGCCAGTCAATCGCAGCGACGGCGGCGAGGTTTTCAAAAAAGCTTGTCCTTTAAATTGGACTATCATATCATCCCGAACTATTAGACTGGCGCATCCTGAAGCCTGGGAAGCAGGATGGCAGTGTGTTCTAAGGCGTTGAAACTTAGAGGCCGCTTGGCACCGCCCGTGGAGATACCATAAGCTTGCATTAAGGTTATGACCTACAGCAACCCGGAAAAATCACAATAACATGTCAGACGCGGGCCTGGGCTCCCGCGCCCCTCTCGTGGCGGGGCGGCGCGGGGTACCCGCGAGCGCGGCGGAACGTCGCCAAGCATGCCGCTCACTCTCGCCTTAAGGTTTGATGCTGAGATGGCCAGTCATTCTCGTTTAAGCGAAGTTGTACACATTTGAGGATACTTCAGCCCTGAAGACATCTATGTGATTCTGCGCCCCCTTTCCAGCGGGGAACTTTGAAACATTGTATCCGACCGGGGAAGGCTGTTGGCGGGGACGGCGCGGCTCATAGCCGGCCCTCACGACCTCACCATTATTGACTTCTTTTGAGCTCGTTTTACAAATCGCCAGAGAAAACACTTGAGAGCTCAAAATCACCTTCTGGACTTGAGCTCATTTCGTTCCGAGCCTTGCCGGACGGAGCATTTTGCTCCATCTGGAGCCCAGAGGATGACCACAAATTGGGTTTGGTAACGTGAGACTTTATTTTTTTCTTTTTGTTCTTTGACATTTTGCCCGCCTTGAGAGAGAGAGAGACAACCAATGATTAATCAATTGACCAGCACAGTCATACATACTAGTTTTTTTTTTTTGTTTTTTTCAATAACAGAAAAATATTTTTACCGGCTTGGGTGCTGGAGCTGTACTCACTGTGGGAAGAAGAAAATGAGAGGAGGATTACATTAACTGGAGGACATGTGCGCTACATCCATCACCTCTGTGGGAGCTGACTCACACCAAGATGTATTAACAGACTCATGCAGAGGCAGTCTCTCACTCCTCAGAGCAAGGTGGTCATTTATACATTCACACCAAGGGGGACCGCAGCAGCCCCGCCCGTGGCCACAGCCGAATCCAAGGGGTCAGTATTTCCAAGCTGACCAGTGGTACGGCCCAGACGAATAGGGGGGCCTGGGAAGCTAAAAGGCTGGACTGTATTGTCCCCTAAATTCCCTTGGATTATAAATCTTTCCAAATTACTTGCCCAACTTGGGCAAGTGACAATTTTGAGTTGCGTTCAGGTCGCAGTCTCCCCAGGAGGCGTGGGTTCGAATCCCGCCTCAGACAGAGCCCATTGAAAGTACCAAGCAAGTAATCATGTTCCTAATTATGGACAAACAAGTCTATTTCACGCCACATACCTTTGGTTGACTCTGACCGCGAGTGTAAGGTTAATTGGAAATTTATGGCCATGAGTCGGGCGAACACGCTGAAGGCGCCGTAACGCGGTGAGGTGCCGTGAATAAATGAACTTTTCACAGAATAATCTATGACCTGTTAAGAGGTGTATGTCCAAAGAATTCAAAATAAAGAAGTCCACAGGTTCTAGAGCGTTCTCTATTCGGGCACCAATGCTTTGGAATGTACTACCCTCAGGTATTAGAGGCGCCACCTCAGTAGAAATGTTCAAAACACTATTAAAGGGCCCAAGTAGAGATGTCCACATACATTTTGGGGCCGCCAAGTGGAATCAAAAATATCCAAGTTCAACTTTGAAAAGCAGGTTGGCTGCGCTCCACCACAATCGTCATCACCTCGTCCTAACGTGTGAAGTGCACCCTTTAAAGGAATGCCTCTCATAGCAAATGTGAACCCTCGCTACTTCGCGGTTCACCTTTCGCGAGTTGATCCTCTTCCAGTACCTCAAAGGACAAGTCAAATGATTTTTTTTATCTGATCTGATAATCAACCCTTCTGATTGGCTTCATAATCTCTTAATAATTGGTCGGCATTGTTTGTGTGGTGGCCTATTGCCTCCGGAGGAGGCGGGCATGCTCGCGTTTTAAAAAATCACAAAAGATGAAAGAAAAGTTGTGATAACTTACGGCACATTCAATTTAATGTATTCGGGGGCATTGTAGTTTCGCCGAGCGGCACGACGGGGCGCATTGGACTTCTAGCAATTGATACTCAAAGCAATTCAAAGGTTGTAAATCCCAACAATTACTCAATGATTTTAATATTTTTGTTGTATCGACTTTCTGATGCATTGGGCCCCAGATTATTCTTTTTATGTGGATTATTTGGAGGGGTTTTCATGCTCAGAAAGGGCAGCCGATCTCATGCCGTCTTTTTACAGCCCGGAGGCCATGCAGCTCGCTCCCATGGGCCACGAGAGGCCTTTCGATTCATTCATTCATTTTCCTTTTAAAGACGAGTGATAAAGTGATAAAAAGCATCGTTTTTTCCTGTGACAAATGCGCCACCAACTGGTAAAAGCTAATACAAGTTATTTTCTTGGATCTGTGCTCACAAAATCTAATTGGATGGAGAGCGAGCAAGAGGAGCAAACAGAGGGAAAAAATACAAAGTGGTTTTGTTTTTTTAAGCTCACCGTCTACAGTAGGTGGCATGTTATACCAGGATGGCAGTGTGTTCTAAGGCGGTGGAATGGAACTGCTCGAGCGAGGTACCTGCCTTTAAGAAGGTGATTATGAGGTTCTAAATATGAACGACAACTCGTAAAACTTTACACACACATCAGGCCGAGCAAATTTATCAATATTTTATACGTTAGTTGTGCAGCTTCGCATTTTAATGTTTGCTAAAATGAGATTTTGCAATGATTCACTCTAATGGACGATTTAATCCCAGCACACTGAGATTTTGAATAAATAAAATACATTTGTTCTGGGGTAGGTAATTTGCAATGTTAAAATGTTCACCTTGCAAGATTAAACCCCCGGGCAGCGCTCGCAGGCCATTGGGGACACTGGGGCTAAAATTTTTTGTTTCCGAAATACTATATGACGGGATTAAAAACCCAAACTTTTATAACAGCTAAACCAAACGTTTCCAATGTAAATTACATGTTAACATTTCAAATCCATGCGACCGGGGGCGACTGCCTTAACATCTGGATCATCAAATGTTCAAAAAAGCAGCCCTGGTTGAGTGTTTCAAACCGTTTGTCTGTGGCTCGGCGACACGGGAGTACTTTTTTTAGGTGTTCGTCCACTCTCCTCTTCGCCCACGCTCTTCTTCGGCGCACGCCGGCCGTCTAACCGCTCCAGCGCCCGTCGTGCCGCTCGGCGATCAATTAAGCCATTGCTGGTGTCGTATATGAATGGAAGGCCGTAAGAATAGTTGTCATCTTGACGTTTTGTGTTTGCGACAGTGGCCGTTCCAAAACTTCACATGTACATAAAGAGTTCAAAGCAGGCCCGCGCCGCCTTGCATATCGATGTCCGTTGCCCCCTGCCCGTGACACTTGGCTTGGAGGGGAGGATCGCCATTGGAGCATTTTGAACGCCGTCGAGCACGCTATTGTTCAGGAGCAAAGAGGTAGCCAAAGGCCAGGTAACTTGGATTTGACTGGTGTATTCTCTCGTCCCGCAGGACACAAGATACAAATCAATGACACTGGGAAAAAGAACTTAGCAGTTACTCCTCAAATTACTCCGGATTTCTCTGGGAATATCTATTGTTCTAAGCAGAGGTACAATGCTTTCAATCCTGTTCCTCGAGGCTGAATTTATAAGGACTGATGACAAGTCTGTTGGGGGTCATGAACAGTGCGGTGTGTTCAAATGTCTCCGTTCTCGATGGGAATTTGCCCGCTAATGTCTACGCATTTTTTTTAAAAAAAGTTTGAAAAAAAGCAATCATTTTGTCCCCATTGAGCTGAGGGCAAAAAATGACTTCATTAGCCTGGGTTACTGCAGGAACCAAGGCAAAATGAATGTCTGGTCGGCATCTGGCCTACTCTGGTTTCTTCCCACATTCCAAAAACATACAGCCTGCTATCACAAAAATCATTTTCATATCAGCGGTGTACTGATCCACCAGCACGAAAAAACTAAAATTGTTCACAGCAAACACAGGTTTGTTTAGTCACATCTGCCACACGTGCGCATTTGTGCGGCCCCTCTCTCGGGCCGATTCCATTCCAGGGCGCCCTGCCCTTCACTAAGAAAAGAGAACTCTCCACTCGCGTCACAGTAAGCCGAAGAGGAGCACCTTCCCCGGGAGAGAGGGTGGAAGAAAAAAAAGAAATCGAAAAAAAAATGCCAGGAAAGCAAGCCTGACCTGAAGGCAGCGTCACGGGCCTTGAGGAGAGCGCGAACCCTGCTGGACATCCAGGGCTTCGGCCCAGCGCTGCCTCGTCGCTTTTGTGAAATGTACTTGCGGGGATAAAGGCGAACAAGTGTGCTCAGACGCCATCATTTGCGATTAAAACCGTTTCATAACACGTCGTTTCGTCTTACACACTAGCGGCTAGCTAGCTAGCTAGCTAGCTAGCCGCTAGTGAGTGAAGAAAGTGCCTTTCGCTTCTTGTACTCGAGGATTAAAACAGTGTAATAGATTATAAATTGAAATCAAATTAATGACTTTCCAGGCTTCAGGATGAACGATACTTAAGCGACTACAATGCCCCCGAATATTTTTTAGAAGCTGGTTTCTGTCAAAGATTGCGTGGCCGTCTGAGTCGGTTTGAATGTGCGATTATATCTGCACTGGAAGGCAAAGGAAAAGCCACTCACTGGCGTGATGGTTCAAGTGTCCTTTCACACTCGTGACTTTATTAAAATGGGACATAAATTGTATTAAAAACATTCTTAAATGCATTTTTTTAGACAAAATAAATAATTTATTTAAAGAAAGTTGTGTTTGCACTGCTCTTTTGCTCAAAGTTGTCCGCTGCAATTACACTATGTTTCACATATCTAATAATTAAGTTATTATGCTCAAGACAGATTTTGGTAAATAGAATTTAGACATATTTTCGGCGAGCTGCAGTCCAGCAAGAAGCGAGTGCAGCTGTACTGGATGCGTATGCTAGTGGGACCTCGGGCCGTCTTAACTGAGAGGGTGAGCATGAATTTCGGGAACATGTCAGGATTTTGCCGACTGGTCCTGACAAATCACAAATTTCTAACGCTCGTTATTGCTCAATATTTTCTTTTCCAATCCGCCGTTCCTGGACATTTACCATGTGTTGGCAAGTGAACTCTTGGAAAACTTTAATTCGAGAAGATAGGATCAACTGAGTCATGTTGAACTGAAACACAAGAACACAAAAAAAAAAAAAAGAAAAAAAAACCTAGTTCACCAAAATGCCATTTTCAATTGTTAAAATATCAAATTTCTCGCCATGCCCGATGAGACTGCCAAGTTTGGTGAGTTTTTGTCGAATTCTTTGAAGCTAAATTTAGCAAGTAAATAACCACAAGTATAATTTGATTGTTCTGGGAAAGAAATGACGTTTTTTCCCGCGAAAACTGAAAATCCGATATAATCTGATACCGTTTTTTGGGTGATATCGGATAAACAATTTTTAAACAATATTTTGACATGGGAAAACACAAAAATATTGGTCAACACACGCCCACCCTCCTCCCCCGGAGCTTCCATTCGGTTAGTATTATTGTTGTATTGCACTGGAGAGTTGTTTTTTTTTTTTCCCATTCATTCAAATCTGGACTGTCAGCTTTTTCTTTCTCCTTTTGTTCCTTATTTCTTGCCAGGTTTTTTTCTGTTTAATATGATTTTTTTTTTTTTTTTTGCATTTTACACCAGATTCAAAGGCAAAAGTCGGACTTTCAAAAATTCATAACTCACTTCCTGTTCATATTAGACGTTAAAATATCAAATTTTTCGCCATGCCCGATGAGACTGCCAAGTTTGGTGAATTTTTGTGCATGTTTCGGGGGTCAAAAATGAGCTAGCTAGCTGGCTGCCATAGAATCCGCGAGTGGAACGAGTAATTTTACGTTAATAAAAATAAGTTTTGCGAGCAATTGCTCGACGGATGTTAATATGATCTTTAAGAATTGTATGCTTTCGAATTGGTGAAATAATATGGCTGCTCGGCTTGTGATTTTTCGTGAAAAGTTGTGGGAGTGGGTTTCATGCAGTGATTACAGATCGGGCTGACTTGAAAATACAAGTCAATAGACGGTCAGATGTGAATTGGATCTGCATTAATTTGATTGTCCAATATTTCCCTTATGAGATATGCTATGAGAGGCATTATCTCATAAGGGAAATATTGGACAATCAAGTTAATGACTGCCCAGGCTTCAGGATGCCTTTCTACACTATATAAAGGTGGAAATTTACATTGGAAACGTTTGGTTTAGCTGTTAATGAAGTTTCGTTTTTTTAGTGCTGCAAATATTTTTTTTTTTTTGCCTGAACTTTGAGTTATAGCTTGCACAATACGGATTTCAGTACCTGGAATTCTTTCCCACTGTTTTATGCATGCGTTTATTTATAGAGTTTATTGAACACTTTCTTGAGTTTTTCTTCTTGTTGTTTTATTTAGTGAGTAACAGTATACTTACAAAGATGTAAAACTCTAAATTCTAATGTCACCCCACCTATGACTATTTAGCAAATAATCAAATCATGTCTCATTTTTCTGGTGCACAGTACCATTAAAGTAGGCGGCACGACGGGGCGCTGGAGCGGCCAGACGAGGTTCTAAATATGAACGACAACCCCACGGAATCGAGCGCTTCAACCAAAGTGCGCCCGTTCGACCGTGACCAGCAAATATGCTGTTTTCACGTCCATTTGGTGTAAGATTAAGTCATCCTGGGCAGCCTTTTGCATTACTACCCGTACACTAGTCAGATTCGCTGTTATAATCGACATCCCAGCCTTGAAATATAAAAACAAAAATCCATCCAAGCCTGCTTAGTCGGGCGGAAGTTGTTCCTCTTCGGCTTAACTGCCACGCACGCCCAATTGCTTGTACATTGAGAAAGATTCCAAGATCAATAAGTGGCCCACACGGGCAGCAGTTGGCCGCACACATGCTGCCGCGGCCAAGCGTTCATAGCGGACGGGAACACACCGTTTTCCTTGCTACTGTCCAGATGTCTGAGAGGATTGCATTGGTGCCCCTCCCTATTGCGAGGCTCCCGCAGAGTCAAGAAGAGGTAGAATTATAGTTTTAAAATAGGCCAACAGATTAAGAGCTTAACTATCCCAGCAAAAGCTTGCCCACAGTAAGAGAGGCTGAGCAGGTGTCGGCCTACTGAAACGCAACCCAGTTTGAAAATGAAGTTCGGGCCAGGTTTCAAGCCCGCCCTCCTCCTCCGGAGCTTCCATTTGGGCAAACTTAGGGGCCGCTTGGCACCGCCCCACTGTACAAGTCTAGGGAACTCTGAGGAGACGCAACCCGTGACGACAGATGACATTCGGACCTGATTGATCGAGAGGGAAATGGATAATATAGAAACATTTTAGCTCACTCAAGTATACTTGACAACCCTCACCACATGATAATCTTGATAGGAAAATAAATCGGGCCAGATCTGGCCCACAACCTAATTTTATGTTGCCCGCAAAGTTAGATTAATGCACTAAACATTTAGAGCTAATAATTTTTATAAAGGTAGAAATTTACATTGGAAACGTTCAGGTTCAGGATCTGGACGAGGCAGGTACGCTTAACTGCCACGCACGCCCCACCTCAGACAGAGCCCATTGAAAGTAGGGAGCGCTCTCTCGGGTAAGTGGAGGAGGCCGCGGGCATGATATTGACTCTTTGGAACGCAGAACATTGCACATATTCACACCTTCCCAAGCAAATGATAATTAAGGCTACGGAGATCGGCTGGGGAAAAGCTTGCCATTGGTGCTGTTGATCAATTTTGGCTAGAAAAGACTCAAGACATTGATCTTACTCTATCCCTATTTTTGTGACTTTCCGTCGGAATCCAGCTCCAACCTGCAGTGCAGAGCCCTTCTGAGGCACCGGGCGGTGTAGATGTAGCCGTATGTATGCGTTAAATACAAAAATATCACCCGAAATACGATACGCTATATGGTCATGAAAATACATCAAAAGACACTGGAGCTAAAATATGATGGCAGAGTCACGGTTACTACTCGCAGGTGATAAAAAAAAGTGGGCGGAGCTATGTGGTGACCGTTCACTCTCTGGCCACGCTAAACTTTAGCCACCATCAGGCCCTGGCATTTATAGATATTAAGAGTGTAGGATGTAATCATGACCAATAAGTGCTGACGAGAACTTTGATTTATTTATTTTTTCAAGTAATTGTCAGGTCGTTCCGGCCTGTCACAGCCAATGAATTGCTTGGCCTCCTGTCACAGCTTGGTAAAATTCAAATTTTTTTCACAAATCGATACTCTTGGTGACAAGGTTGCTGTTCGGCCGCAGCCGACAGCGTTTGGTGGACTCTAAAAACGCTGACCAGGAAAGGAGGTTTTGACAAGATGTTTATTGTGTCCGGCAGCAAGCAATTAATCCACACAGAACCTACTGCATGAATCCGCAGGGTAGCTAAATAGAGGCAGATCTCGTAACTTACACCCGAGACGAAAACAGACAACGAAAAGCGCTGGTGGGCGCAGCCGCACCAGGAAAGTAAAACGAACACTAAACTTAGAGCGCTTGCAAGGCAAGGAAAATACACAAACGAGAATGGCTTACCGCGAAAGGGAAAGCAAAGTCCAATGAGCGAAAATGCAAACAGAAAGCGAGCCGGCGAATAGCTGAGGCTGAGGATCAAACGAACAAACAACACACGGAGCAAGAAGGGCAGAATCAAAACGTGAACCATGAGCATGAGTGTCGCAGGATATGTAATAATCCGACGCCGGTTGCTTCCCGGCGGCGGCTTAAGTAGTCCCGTAATTAGTGGCGTGATCGGAATCAGCTGCGGGCTCGTCCGCGCGTTTCTCCCAGCTGGTACGGCGCGCGCCGGGGGGAAACGCCCCCTTGCTGAAAGCAGGTAAACAAAACACGGATCGTAACAGTACCCCCCCCTTAACGGACGCCCCTTGGCGGACCACCTGGTTTTGAAGGGTGAGCGCGGTGATAGTCGTGGATGAGGTCGGGACACAGGACCCAGGAGCGGGGAACCCACTGACGATCCTCCGGGCCATATCCCTCCCAGTCGACCAGGTATTGGAAGCCCCTTCCCCTGCGCCTGGAGTCTAGGATCTCCCGAACCTTGTATGCTGGTGCCCCGTCGATGATCTCTGGAGGAGGTGGGGGGGCGGAGGGCGGAACCATGTCGCAGGTAGGTGCCGGCTTGATCAGTGAGACGTGGAAAACCGGGTGAATCCTCATGGTGGGGGGCAGCCTTAGTCGGACGGAGACGGGGTTAATGATGGCTTCTACTTCGAACGGGCCCACGTACCTTGGGCCCAGCTTCCGGGAAGATGCCGCCAAGTTGAGGTCCCGGGTGGACAACCACACCTGGTCCCCGGGTTGGTAGTCGGGAGCCGGTCGCCGGCGGCGGTCCGCGATGCGCCGATTTCGTTCAGCTGTCCGGGAGAGGGCCGCCCTGGTCTCCTTCCATAGCCTGTGGGCCCGCTTAAGGTGGCGCTGGACCGAGGGGATTTCTTCCTTGCCGGCCTGGGTGGGGAACAGCGGTGGCTGGTACCCGTAAGCGGTCATGAAGGGCGACCGCCCGGTGGCTGACGAGACCAGGGTGTTGTGGGAGTACTCTACCCAGGGCAGGTGATCGACCCAGGTCGAGGGCTGGCTGTGGCAAACGCATCGGAGGGCTGCCTCAAGGTCCTGGTTAGCCCTCTCGGATTGACCGTTGGACTGTGGGTGATAGCCCGACGACAGGCTTGGCGTGGCCCCCAGTGAACGGCAAAACAGCTTCCAGACCCTGGAGACAAATTGTGGGCCGCGGTCAGACACCAGATCGTCCGGAACCCCGTGCAATCTCACCACGTGCTGGACGAGAAGGTTGGCCGTCTGCAGGGCGGAGGGAAGCTTGGGCAGGGCGACGAAGTGGGCTGCCTTGGAGAATCGGTCCACCACCGTCAGGATGACTGTCTTCCCTCTCGATGCGGGAAGACCTGTGACGAAGTCCAGTGCAAGGTTGGACCAGGGGCGGGCAGGGACGGGCAAGGGGTGCAGTAGTCCCGCTGGTGGTTGGTGGGAGGACTTGTTGGCGGCGCAGGAGGGGCATGCTCGAATATAGTCTGTGACGTCGACCTTCAGTGAAGGCCACCAGAAGCGTTGCCCGATTAGACCCAGGGTGCGGCGAATGCCCGGGTGACAGGCCAGCTTGGACGCGTGACCCCAGGTGATCACTTCTCCTCGGAGCTGCGCTGGAACGTAGAGGCGGCCCGCGGGGCATCCGGCCGGGGCGCCGGTCTCCTCCTGTGCCTCTCGAATCTGCTGCTCGAATTTCCATTGTAGCGCCCCCACCAGACGATGAGCCGGGACCACGCTGGGCGGGCCCCCCTTCTCCTCTTCTTCCCCGGAGTCGTGGATACGGGACAGGGCGTCGGGCTTGGTGTTCCGAGAGCCGGGGCGGAAGGTGAGTGTGTAGTTGAATCTACTCAGCAGGAGTGACCAACGTGCTTGCCGGGGGTTGAGTCTTTTCATGGAGCTGATGAAGGACAGGTTCTTGTGGTCCGTGTAGACCATGAAGGGCTCCGGGGTACCCTCCAACCAGTGGCGCCACTCCTGAAGTGCCAGGACCACGGCCAGCAACTCCCGGTTTCCCACGTCATAGTTGGCTTCCGCCGGAGAGAGGCGGCGGGAGAAGAAGGCGCAGGGATGGAGCTTCTGGTCGACCGGGGAGCGCTGGGATAAGACGGCCCCCACCCCTGAGTCGGACGCGTCCACCTCTACAATAAAGGAGAGCTCAGGGTTAGGGTGGTGCAGAACCGGCGGATTGGTAAAAGCCCTCTTAAGGCTTGTGAACGCGGCCTCGGCCTGACTATCCCACGCGAAACGGATCTTGGTGGAGGTCAGGCGGGTTAATGGCAGAGCCTGACGGCTATAGTCCCTGATAAAGCGCCGGTAAAAGTTTGCAAAGCCGAGAAAGCGCTGGAGCTGTTTACGCGTCGTTGGCGTCGGCCAATCTACTACCGCGCTCGTCTTGGCGGGATCAGCACGGAGCTGTCCGCCCTCTACAATGAACCCGAGAAATTGGACCGAAGGCTGGTGAAAGTCGCACTTTTCGGCCTTCACGTAGAGGCGGTTCTCGAGCAGGCGTTGTAGGACGGTTCGGACATGCTGCTGGTGCTCGTGAGCGGAGCGAGAGAAAATAAGAATGTCGTCGAGGTAGACAAAGCAGATAACATTAAGCAAATCTCTTAGGACATCGTTTATCAGCGCTTGAAAAACCGCGGGTGCGTTTGACAGACCGAAAGGCATGACCAAGTATTCGAAGTGGCCTAACGGGGACTTGAAAGCCGTCTTCCATTCATCCCCTTCCCGAATGCGAACCAGATGATAAGCACTGCGGAGGTCTAATTTTGTGAAGATGGTCGCGGATTGCAGGGGGGCGAAGGCGGAGTCTAACAGAGGAAGCGGATAGCGGTTCTTGATCGTTATTTCATTTAAGCCCTTGTAGTCGACGCAGGGCCGGAGCGTCTTGTCTTTCTTTTCTACAAAGAATAAGCCGGCGCCCACCGGTGACTTGGAAGGCCTAATTAAACCCGCAGCCAAGCACTCAGTAATATACTCCTTCATTGCTGCCTGCTCGGGCTGGGAGACCTTGTAAAGGCGGGCCGACGGAAGGACCGCGTTTGGGATCAAGTCGATCGCGCAATCGTAGGGGCGGTGAGGCGGCAAGCACTTGGCGCGCTCCTTGCAAAAAACCGCGCTGAGGTTGTGGTAGATCTCGGGGACGTTTTCGAGGTTCGGTTTCTTAATGGGGTCGGGCCTAACCCTTAACCCCTCTTCGGCGGACCCCAAGCAGCGGGCATAGCAGAAGGTTCCCCAATTCAAGATCGACAATCGTTCCCAATCTATCACTGGATTGTGCGCCCTCAGCCAGGGAAGGCCAAGGACGAGCGGAGCGGATCTAGAGGGCATGACCAAAAACGACCGCTGTTCGACGTGGTTACCCGAGATCTTAAGCGACAACGGCTCAGTCAGTCGGCGGATGGCCGCCAGGACGCGACCGTTGAGGTCGTACAAGGGCTCGGCCCGCTCCAGTTCAGTCACTGCGCATCCGAGCTCGGCCACCAGGCCGGCATCGATAAAACAGTCGTCTGCTCCCGAGTCGATCAGCGCGCGCACGCGGACGGTTGAGTTCGCGCCCGAGATCTCCCCCTCGATCTCCATTCTCAACGCGACCCGGGAGTTACCGTCCCCCCGTCCTGGAGCCCCGACGCCGGGCGGCTCCTGTCCGGGACGGGTTACCGGGGGAAGGTCGGCCGCGCACTCACAGTGGGCGACGCTGTCGGATGACGAGTCACGGCGAGTAGCTCTCTTGGGGCATGAAGCCACGCGATGACCCTGGAGACCGCAGTAGAAGCACGCCCCCGTCCTCCGGCGACGCTCCCGCTCGAGTGGGACCAGGCGTCCCGCGCCCAGCTGCATCGGCTCCTCGGCGGCGGCTGGCTCAGGAACCCGGAAGGCTGCTGGGTCGGGCCAGCGCTGTTCGGCCACCCTCTCGCGGCGGCGCTCTCGGAGGCGGTTGTCCAGCCGGATCGCCAGGGAGATGAGCTCCTCCAGCGACGATGAGTCCTCTCGCACGGCCAGCTCGTCTTTGAGTACGGAGGTCAATCCCCGCCGGAAGATCGTCCGCAGGGCGCAGTCGTCGAAGCCGCTCTCCGCAGCCTTAATGCGGAAGCCAATGGAGTACTCCGCGACCGATCGGGGCCCCTGGGTGTAGTCCAATAGTTCGGCACCCGCCTCCTTTCCCTTGATCGGGTGGTGGAAAACCCGCTGGAACTCCTCCAGGAAGGCGGGAAGTGACGACCGAATCTCCGGACGAGCGACACTCACGGCCATGGCCCACGCACTCGCTTGGCCAGTCAGGAGGCTCATCATGAATGCAATCTTAGAGCTATCGTGGGCGTACGTGAGGGGTTGCTGGTCAAAAATCAACCGGCAGTGGTGGACAAACACGGCGCAAAGGCCGGGCTCGCCACCATAGCGGCTGGGGTGGGGCAGGCTGGGTTCTCTAATCGGCAGTCCCGGTGGGGGCGCGCCGGACGCCGCGGCGCCCGGGACTGACCCGGAGGCGAACGAGGGACCTAAACGAGCATCGTAAGTCTCTAGGTGTAGCGCCATGCGCTCGATGGCTTCGCGCAGGGCCGCGAGCTCATTGCCCTGTTGGCCGACTAAGCGTCCTTGATTGGCCACAGCTGTCACGATCCGATCGCGGTCAGCAGAGTCCATGGTCGGATTATTCTGACAAGGTTGCTGTTCGGCCGCAGCCGACAGCGTTTGGTGGACTCTAAAAACGCTGACCAGGAAAGGAGGTTTTGACAAGATGTTTATTGTGTCCGGCAGCAAGCAATTAATCCACACAGAACCTACTGCATGAATCCGCAGGGTAGCTAAATAGAGGCAGATCTCGTAACTTACACCCGAGACGAAAACAGACAACGAAAAGCGCTGGTGGGCGCAGCCGCACCAGGAAAGTAAAACGAACACTAAACTTAGAGCGCTTGCAAGGCAAGGAAAATACACAAACGAGAATGGCTTACCGCGAAAGGGAAAGCAAAGTCCAATGAGCGAAAATGCAAACAGAAAGCGAGCCGGCGAATAGCTGAGGCTGAGGATCAAACGAACAAACAACACACGGAGCAAGAAGGGCAGAATCAAAACGTGAACCATGAGCATGAGTGTCGCAGGATATGTAATAATCCGACGCCGGTTGCTTCCCGGCGGCGGCTTAAGTAGTCCCGTAATTAGTGGCGTGATCGGAATCAGCTGCGGGCTCGTCCGCGCGTTTCTCCCAGCTGGTACGGCGCGCGCCGGGGGGAAACGCCCCCTTGCTGAAAGCAGGTAAACAAAACACGGATCGTAACACTTGGTCAATACACATATGTGGCGATTATTTATTTGTTATCGTTTTATTTTTTTTAATATTTTTTTTTACACAAGGCTGGCGTTCGTCACACAGTCAAGAGAGCATTACGCAGAGTCTGATTATTCTCCGTGGCAACAAAAGTTCCTGCAAAATGATTCAGATGATCCATCTTCTCGAAATTTTTCACATTTGAGGATATTCAGGCCCTGAAGACGGCGTGTGAAATGCACGGCCCGCCGCTGGTGTTATTAGACACAAAACCTGAAAATTCATTGTCTGCTGGCGCTGTACACTTTTTGTCATTAATTTGATTGTCCAGTATTTCCTTCATGAGATATTGCAACACTTAGAAAAGGTGTACAGCGCCAGCAGACAATGAAGGCTCCGGAGGAGACTGGGGCCGGCGTTCGTGAAAGTCAGGCCGAAGAGGACGGCCTTCTCCCGGATCTACGATGAAAAATAAGTTGGTAGATGTCTTCAGGGTTGAAGTATCCTCAAATGTGTACAACTTCGGGTCCCGTTATTTTCTAAATTATTGTAATGCTCTCTTGACTGTGTTTGCTTTGTTCTTGCTTGTCACAAGATTTGATGTGTTGCCTCTTGCCACACAGAATTTCCCTTGTATTTGTTTTAACCAGTTGGTGGCGCTACCACTGCGATCAAAAATAAGTTGGCAGCCGTCTTCAGGGCCTGAATATCCTCCCCACGCCTCCTGGGGAGACTGCGACCTGAACGCAAATCCTGGCAGCTGGTACTGCAATCAGCAATCACTGACCACTGCAAAAGGGAAAACCACATCATTTTCAGTCGGATTCGTCAAAAGGGCACCGTGCAGTACGTGAAAATTAAAATAAAAACAAATTTTTGAATCAGTGACGCCTTTTCCGTATTATCTAGAATTGCAGCGCCAACGCGCCAATGCTATATTGCTAATATTGTTGCGTTACAGCCCACATGCTATGTCAAGTTTCTCAACATTGAAGGACCGTTGACTGATTTTTAAGGATGTGAATATTTTGTGTTTTTTGGGCCGCTTGCGTTCACGCCGATGAATTTCCGGAGCGGAACCGAGATGTAACGAAGGTGTGGATTACTGTTTCTAAGTGCTGCTGGGAAAGAAAGGGCTTCACTGTAGCCAGCTGCCTGAAATGAAATAAGATGGACCGAACAACAGCACAAATTTACTGATCTAATTTAAAACCACTGTCCAATAGGGTTTTTTTTCAGGGAAAAATGTGACTGAGTTTTTATGCATTATTATTTTTTTAGATGACCTCGACACTTGTGGTCGAATAAAAGTCACACCCTCATGGACCCAAATGCAGGGAAGCGAGGCAGGGAGTGATTGCGCTCTCTTTTTCTCATGTAAATTAAATATATTGCTATACACCCCACTCACAACCCCTGTCTATAACCACCCCTACCTCTGTTACCGCAGTGCCACAGCAGACTGGCTGTCCATAGCAGACCGGTCAACGAGGAATAAAAACACCCGTCCCTTAGTCAAAAGCGGAAAAAGTCCAACAACAACCCGACATGCTGTCTGTGAAGATGCTGTACGGCAATAGCGCTTCCATTGGAGTTTTCCTCAGCAAGAGAATCAAAGTAATCTCCAAGCCTTCCTTTTTCATTAAATAGCTTTGGCAGAGACCTTCACTATTCTTCCTGGTTTCCACTGCATGGGGGAGGAATGGAACCTGGCATGTGTTATAAATAGCCTCATCCTAACCACAAACATGACACTAACATACTCTCTCCCTCTTTTTTTTTCTTTCAACCAATCTACTCTACTATTCTGAAGTGATAGACAGGAGGCCTCGACCCGCCCGCCTGTGCATCCGCTACGGCTTCCCCCCGGGATGAGAAAGAAAAGAATGAAAGATGCAATGATATTGTCATTCTGTAGTCTTTCGCCTTCTTCAGAGTGTCACATGATGGTGTCTTGTGACCCGTCTTTATCAGCTCAGGTGTTACCTGGAAAAGAGCTGGCCAAGAAATCAAGCATATGCATTTTTTCCACACTTTAAAACAGCTCCCATGTGTCTTAAAACGTCACAAAATTCGGCAGAGAGTAAGATCATTGTCTTGAGTCTTTTCTGACTTCAACAGTTCTATTTTTTCTTTTGTGACAGCTCAGACATCAAAATAATGCTTTCCTTCTATAAAATAAAAACAGCATGACAAAAGGTACAATAGCTGTTTTTAACAAAGATTTTACATACCATCTGAATTACCGTCTTTTCTTGTTTTTTTTTTCTTGAAAACTTTTTTGACCTCATGTCGCAATTTGTCGCGGAATTGGAAAACAATGCCGAGAGGGAAAACACAGACATTGCTGTCATTCCCACCCCGCCAGGTCGACAAGTGAAAAACCCACGCCTCCTGGGGAGACTGCGACCTGAACGCAGCCTCTTTGACCACTCTGCCATCCTGGCACCTGGTAATGCTCTCTTGAATGTGTTTATGGAAGTATTAGTCTGACTGCTCAGGACAGATAAAAGAATGGAACAATCCAAATGTGGCCCTGCGCGTCCCTGTACCCAACAGAGGACGACCAAAAAGAAAAGCGCAGCTGTCAACAAAAAAATGAGACGGACAATATCCCAGCGATTGTGTAGTGATCCGCGGGACTCATCACTTTGGAGATATATATATATATATATATATATTTTATCAGCATTTCTACTTTTCCGAAATTAAAAAGATACAGTGTTAATACAGTCTTTTTCTCAGTTTCCGACTAAAAGTATAATTTTGGTGATATGGCCGCCGGACTTGGGTTTTTCTGCACTGCGGATCAATCATAAAGTGGCACTTTCTTTTTTATGACCGTTAGGAGGCGTGGGTTCGAATCCCACCTCAGACAGTGCCCATTGAAAGTCCCAAGCAAGAACAAAGCAAACACAGGAAAAGAATAGCACAGAACACATTTTGTTGATCTGTTGATCTCAATAACAAGAATCCTCCGTCGGCCGTCTTTAATGCCAGGCCTATTTGGGGCTCTCTGAGAGTCCGTGGTGCAGCAACAGGGAGCCAAACCTTTTTGTTTTTTTAAAGGGGAAGTCAAGTCAAGTTGTTGCCATGTTAAAAGGCACGGTTTTAAATATATTTTTCTGTACCTGCTTTATTTTTTATGAAGTTTCTTGGAAACACATTCTACTGCTCCCAGCTCAACAGGCCACGTTATAAGTTAATTGGACACTAATATTTTTCAATTTGATAGGGTATCGTCTTATTTGTGATTTCACAGCAAACGAGACGAGAGAGGAAATGTACAACATTCCTTCAAGTGTGTCCTATCCGAACAGGTCATCTTATTTAGACTGTTGGGAGAAGAACAGTCATTTCATGCATCTCACGTATGCTCGCATATCTTTACCTAGGTAGGTTTTCAGAAGTGTAGAGAGGGTGGGGGAAAAAAAGCTTCAGTGCTCCTACATGGTTTGCATTCTGACTAGTGGTATCTGTTTATTTCAGGGCTTTCCCCTTTTGTACTCTGGCCTCATTCTCTCCTCCACGATCGTGTCCGGGGGAACGTGCTCGAAATGTGGCGAAGGACATATCGTACAAAAACAAACAAAAATAAAACATCTTTATTTTTGTAAAATTGTGATTTCCCCCCCTCCCCCCAGCATTATTTTGATGCCTCTAGTCAGACCGCTCCGCCATCCTGTCAACTGGTAATGCTCTCTTTACTGTGTTTCCTTTGTTCTTGCTTGGTACTTTCAATGGGCTCAGAAATTATCATGAAATTAATGTTAACAGTGTTTTTATTTATTTTTTGGGGGGGATCATACAAATGCCTTATAATGAAACATGGGAAAAACTAACATTGCCATACATTGGAAATTTGAATATATTTACCTCCCCGCACCGGGCCAATTGATGCGTCCTTTTTGTTGCCAGAAATTGCTGGGTATCGAGATGGCAGAGTTCCGCTCTTCTTGAAAAGTTGTTGTTCTTGATCTTAGGTGGGATTGTGAGTGAGAATGGTTGTTGGTCAAAATGTGTCCTGTGGTTGACAATTATGACTGTTGACGGATCAAATAGTCTAATGGCCCTCGAATTGAAGCGTGCGTTGGAAAAGAAGAGATGTTGAAATTTACAGTCATGAAAGAGGCCAGTCATTTTCTTTTTAGGTCATATCGATCGAATGTGATAACCAGTTTTGTCTTTCAAATAATACAGATTGTCAAAAGCATTTTCTACGTATAAGAGGCCCCATTAATGCTGAAATGTACATACAGGTTTTGGAGATATATGAGCTGCCACCCAAGCAACGTCTTATTCATGGACTTAAGCCAGATGATGCAAAACCACATTCTGCACGTGCATGGCTACACAAATCTAAGGGCGAAACCGCCGAGGCTTTGCTTCTTCAGACAAAAGTGAAAAAGCCCAGGTTTGTGAAAGACCAAAACCTTTACAATAATATGAAGACTCCACCATGTCTGTTTTGCTTACAAACTTAATTTTTCAATTTCTCCTGACTCCGTTATCTGATTTATCAAATTTTTGGCGGTTTCTAATGGCCATCTGGTTTCTTTTTTTCAAAATATCACAATTACTTTGAAGAATACACTGCAAAAAAGAACTAAAACCACTAACCATAAAACCCAACAATGCGGACAATCGAATTCCGTGGACGTAGCCGTAAGGGCCCACAAAAGAGATGCTGTTGTTCCAGGTGGCCCAGCACAATGCGTTGAATTCTGGGCGTCATGTCATTGAGATTTTTCTTCCTAATTTAAATCAGTGGCTTATGATCAGTCTCATCCTGTGTGTTTCATACCCGTCCGTCTCTACCCAGAGCACTTAGACATAACGTTCAAAAAATTCTCAAGAACACATCCCCCAAAAATGAACAGTCAGTCAGTCAGCAGACAGAAAAACAATTGGTGGTGGGGGGGCGCGAATCTTTTTCTTCTTGGTAGGGGCGGGCGTGTTTTATTGAGTGTTTGTTGTCCTATTTGTGAAGATCAGGTGGTTCGCAAGTGTATTCACGGCATTATGAAGAAGCACAGAGGGATGGAAGCACAAAGGTAAACGCACCAAAAAAAAAAGAAAGCAATCAATGTCTGGAATGCGCTCACTTGTTTCAAATCGTGTTGTCGTTCCTCCACAGCAAACGGACAAGCAGCAAGTACAGGATGGCTGGTTCGCTCTATAAAGGTATTCAGTGGCATAGCAATCCCCCAGCAGGTTCCCTGGTAATTTCAATGGGCTCTGTCTGAGGCGGGATTCGAACCCACGCCTCCTGGGGAGACTGCGACCTCGAAAGACACACAGAACTCACACAATAGCCTCAAAATTACCGGATTGTACACTTTCGCTGGAAAGATAAACACACACACACACACACACACACACACACGGAACAGGAAGACAAAGACAGGCACAAATTTAGAGTGGTGAGGATCTTTCTGTCTCCTAGCAGGGCACTAAACTAGTGGAGCCAGGAGACTGGATGCTTGAAAGAAGTTTGAAGATAAGACATATGTAATTACCCAAGGGGGAATGCCATGTTTAGTTTTATTGACAGCTCTCACAGCTGTAAATATAGTAGAAGAGTCAACATTGGTTCATTTGACACATGTAAAAAGGTCATTTTGGTTGAAATCTCCTACAAAGGAGATGAGCGGAAGTCTGATGATAGGGTGGTCTTATTTCATAAGACACCAGACTAAGTAGAGGGGATATTTCAGACAAAATGACCCTGAAGTGGTTAAAAGCAGCTGTTCTATGTTGGATGTATACAATTTTATTCTGATATTTTTGTTGTTGTGTTATATGTGGGAACAACCCAGAGTTACATAAACAAACTATGATGTGACTATAGTACAATACCAACAGTAAGAATCCCAATTACTAATCAAAATGGATTTGCAAACACCAAGCAGATAATTGAAAAAAAAAAAGTGATGGGACATATTTGTGGAGCTTGGACGACATGTTGATAGATTTGAGTTGGAACCATGAGTAATACTCAAGTGGGCAACTATTGGTCCACAGAACAAAGTTACAGGAGAAAGTCCCCCCCTTTAACCCTTCGTAGATAATGTTGGGGCCCGAGGCCTCTTAAGGAGCGTCTCCAGTGGGTCCAAAATGGCGGCGTCCGCCTTTTGACTGATTCTCGTAAGAGGGAGCTCGTAACTCCTTCTCTGGCACGAAAAAAAAATCCCAATCCCACGGGGGATTTTGAAGGCCGAATCAACCCCGCAGCATTGGTGAATTGAATGGGTGGAGGTTGCTACACCACTCAGACCAGAGCAGGAACAGGGCATACCCACCGCGGGAGGATGAAGAACCAGGTTTCAGAGCTGCCCTCAAATGTTTTAGTTCAGTTTAGCCACTGGGAAGGAAGAGAGCACGACATATGCTCCCTCCGACGGATGTGCAGAGTCAAGTTCAGTCCCATCCGGGAATGCCACTCGAATTCCAGTGTTCGTTCAGTCAAATGTTTGGATGAGGTGAAACTATGCACACGTGCACAAAACAATGGGCGGAAGGTAAGCCGGCCGGAAACGCTCGTCTGTCGTCATCTGCCGGCAACGCGCTTTCCATGTACTGTCTTGTAAAGTTTTATTTTGGTCGGGCAGAAAAAATATCATAAAAACAGAGCTATGACGAAAAAAAAAAAGAAAAAGGCTAAGACGTATAAGGAGCCCACAAACGGATACATTCCTCTTCTTACTTTTGGACGACGTGATGGGTGGATACCTTTAAAAAAAATCCTAATAACAGGAGAAAAAGGATTACAAAAAATTGCTTGGTACTTTCAATGGGCTCTGTCTGAGGTGGGATTCGAACCCACGCCTCCTGGGGTGACTGCGGATGAGTGGGATGTGGCTGTGCTCAGAATGAACCAATCAAAAAAAACCCTTAACATCTAAAGTTGTGCTGTGCGTGTGTTTTTCATTTACAATGCCTGTCGATATTTTCATTTGTGGACAAGGAATATTCTATGCAATCTTATGTACTTTTCAATTTGAAATTGCACTTAAAAATCTGTAACCAGGCCCAAAATATGAACGATGTGAGGCTATAATGGGGTCTCACTCTACAGGCGTAAGGTCTCGATTTTGTTGCATAAGTTATATATTGCATGCAAGACATATTGTTCCGTCATTTTATGACCAAGAAAACATTTTAGCACTAGAAAGCATTTTGATTAGTTTTCCCTTGATGGCGACCTTTTTTTCTTGGGCCGCTTGGCACCGCCCGTGCCCGGGGAAGGTGCTCCTCTTCGGCTTACTGTGACGCGAGCATGCCCTCCTCCTGCGGAGCTTCCATTCGGTTAAACTTAGGGGCCGCTTGGAACCGCCCGATATATAAAGATAGGAAGACTAGGACAGCTAGGACCTCCCATGGATATGGCCTCTCATAGCAAATGTGTACAGCGCGAAGGAACAAGTTGACTTATTTATTTATTTATTATTAAATTGATTGTACGACAAAGACACATACTGCAT
The DNA here is from genome assembly GCF_059441095.1 of Idiotropiscis lumnitzeri. Classification (NCBI taxonomy): domain Eukaryota; kingdom Metazoa; phylum Chordata; class Actinopteri; order Syngnathiformes; family Syngnathidae; genus Idiotropiscis; species Idiotropiscis lumnitzeri. Next base: position 2,042,657 of record NC_142412.1, read on the forward strand.
ACCCAAATGACACCATCACTGATCAGCCGTCGGCGCGCTCGTAGTAATCCAGCAATTTGATTCAAGTGATCAATTGCCCCCTTTAGGAACATTCCCTTCCTTTAAACATAGCAGGTGCACTACGAGAAAATAAAAAAATCAATAAATAAAAAATAAAATAAAATAAAATAAAAAGTAATTCAGGGAACAGCTTCATGAGCACAACAAACACTGCAGACATGGCAGTCTAAAAAAAAAAAAATGAAATTTACAGTGCTCTTAATTAATTACTGTCATTTATTTGTGGAGATGGCACCTGTAAATCTGGCCTTTATTTTGTCATTTCTTTGATAATCATTTGTGAAAGATTTTTGCTTTGGATTATTGGAAAAAATTATTTTGCTGTTTACCAGAAGATCCTGAAGGAGAACGTCCAGTTTTTGCTCCCGCGGGGCTTCCATTCGGTTAAACTTAGGGGCCGCTGGGCACGGGCAACGGTCCGAACCGCGCGAAACGTCGCCACCGATATTATTATTATTATATTATTGTCAAACACTTCATTTTTCTTATATATTTTAGCTGCGTCGTTTTATATTATTGTCTTTCAGCACTTCGGAGGGCCTGATGTGGCTCCGTCTGGTGCAGTCGGCACACTGACGTCAGACTGTAAATACTCCTCATTCCACCATAATTTATGACAACACTGCTGGAGAAATACAAAACAATACAATAGAAGTTTATTTAAATAGCGCATTTCACAATATTCAAACATGCACTTACACACTACTATCTTGAAAGGTCCGTCTTGAAAATTGCCTCGCAAGTGTATCTGCAGTCAAATCTCCACGTTTCCATCCTTCAGCCATTGAGGTTTAAAACTCGCTTTGCAGGTAGGATTCTGAGGTTTGAGCCTGTCACCAATAATATATCAGCAGAACATAGCAGTGGTATGGCACAGAGGCTATAAGTTCAATCTTATGTTGCACTGAGCTCCATTGTGTTTGAAATGTGTGTACAAAGACATAAATTGGGTTCAACCTTGGAGTAACTTTTTAAATTAAATGAACTTGTAAAATGTACTAAAAAATTTACTTAGAATTTCAGAGTGAAAAAAGATTTTTCAAGTAAATAACACTCCCCTGTGATGGTTTGGTGAACCGTGTGGAGGGAAAACAGGACCCAAGAGCAACCGGGGAGAGGTGAAGAGGTTTTATTGGTACGGGAAGAGGGGAAGCAGCGCTGCTTTCTCTCACCGTGGCGAATCGGAATCCCTGAGAGGGATGGTGCAACTGCAAGAAAGATAGAGGAGACATTTAAGCCTTAATATCAAGCCCCCCCCACACCTACTTCAGTCTGCTATTGATTTTCTACAGTTACGCAACATTTTCTACATTATTAGAGTACCTGCATGAAAAAAATAAATAAATGGCCTCTCCAAAGTCATGTCTTTTTTTTCCCCTTCACCAACAATATGTCTTTACCGCAAACCAAACAGCGGAGCAGACATGGCATCTGTAAAGCAAAAATCTATACAGGCATATAGAGAGAAGAAAAAGCTGCTGAATGCAGTGTAGAACATTCCAAAGCTGTTAATCACTTTAACATACATGCAACCATTTTCATAAGACGTATCAATGTCTTTGATAGCCCCCCGCCGCCAAGCCCCCCTTATAGGAGCGCAGTATGTTTTTTTAAATTTAATTTTTTTCATTCCACCCGCCCTAATGCTTTGTTTTCATTTGCAAAAAACGGGGAACTGCAAAAGGTGACCTGATGAACTCCGATTCTGTATCCGCTCAGTTGGTCATTGTTTTTTTTTTTTTATGTTTCTCAGACGGCTTGTGTCTGTTCCATTTTGTTGCACCCTGTGGTACAAATCATAAAAAAAAATTATAATAATAAAAATAAATATTTTACTGTGATTATTCCCATTGTAGTTTTTCTTTTTTTCAAAACTGGATTTTACAAATGCATATATATTTATATATATATTGGAGAATTTATGTTGAAACTTTGCTAATTAAAACAGAGCAGACCCAAGAGAAAAAAAAAAAAATCGGATCATAGATTGCTCCAACAAATAAATTCAAAATTGTTTTATTCTGACAAATTTGGTGGCCCTGCCTGCAGAAGCCGATTGGCAAATTATCTCAATTCCGATGATTTATTTTTCCCTTTTTTCTGGGATAATTCCCATTTCCTCGTGTTTCTGTGGAGAATTTATGTTGAAACTTTGCTAATTAAAACAGAGCAGACCCAAGTCCCGTGGGGCGCTGTTAGCTCGTCCATTAATTTCCACCTTTATATAGTGTAGAAAGGCATCTCATCATTTCCCTCATGATTTGGACCCCGACCCGAAGTTCGAGCTCAAGGGGCTGCGCTTTTCCGGCGACCTTCCACTCACCTCTGACTCCACCTAGTCTGCATTTTGCCGAGTTCCTGGATGTCAGGTATTCACAAACAGAGAATAACAATAACAACTGTTGTGGGAATAGTGCATGTCCTGTTTGTAGATTTTCCGTTAAGGCTACACTCCTCTCACTCCACACCTACAGCCAAGCTATAATCAAAATTCAGCTGGCTTTTTTTGTCAGGCACATTTCGTAATACACACTATTTGTCTGTTCTGAGTCTCCAGGGGGCCTTTTCCATTCTTTGATTGATTTCTTCATTTCACTGTCAGCTGATCTAAAGTTGGTTCCGTAAGGGTGCTCAGAGGCTCCGAGCATAGTTGCATCAAATATAACTAACGTATAAAATATTGATAAATTTGCTCACATTTTCAAACGCCATTTATGCGTCCACTGAAGGGAACTGTCTGCACATTAAAGAAAAATTCCTTCAGGAAAGATGGAGACAGGATGTGTGATAAATCTGCATGGGGAACACTTCATGCTGACTGTGTGCACGTGTCCTTTTTAATCAAAAACTTTAGCTAAGCTAAATAATTATCAGTTTTTTTACAGGCTGGAAAATTATAACCCTTCCCTGCCAAAACTTTATGACAATGAACTAAGCAGTAAAATCCACCGTCCATCCATTAACATTATATTTGCCCAACTTGGGCAATATCAAAGTAGAAACAGCAGTCCAGAGTAATGTATTTACCTCATTCCCCGCGAAGCACTAAACCCGCGAAAGGTGAACCGCCAAGTAGCGAGGGTTCACTGTATGTATCACTCACTTGTGTTCTGAAGCAGTAAGTGCTTCTTGTTGGGGTAATTATGGTGACTCAGGTCAGTGAGCTGTAAATCATGCTCTGCTTACCAAACAATATGTATTTGAAGAGTGATTTTAATTGTTCTGTTTTACTTTGTCTTCTCACTTCTCCAATATTCAGACAGCTCCGCCAAGACCAACGTTTCACCCCATTTCGGGAGGTTTGACCTCTTTACGTTGAATGCGCTTGCCCAGCCGAACAGTTTTCCCGCTGAGAGGGAGGTTGTCACCATTTCGCATTTGAGAACACATTTAGAAAGCATTACACGCCTCCTGGGGAGACTGCGACCGGCAGAGCGGTCTAAGGCGTTGCGTTCAGGTAAACACCCAGGCAACTATCCTGAAGCTGAAATGATGTTCAGGACGGCGATGCTGAACGGCCTCCCAAATGAGGTGCAGGCGGAACAACAGCACTGATTTGCCGGTTTAACGGACCGTACCAGAGCTCCGGCCGGCGTGCATGGGGAGCAGGTGTGTGATCGTTGATGAGGAGCAGGTGTGTGGCTGGTGAGGGCGAGGTGCTGAGGGGAAACGGCTTTGGTGGGTTCTTCTTTGGCCCGGCGGAGGGCGCAGAGAGCACATCCACGACCCTTGGAATTTTGTAGAGGTGATCACTTGACAATGTAATGGCGAGGTCCCTATTGTTTTTGTAGAAAATATTATTTTTGGTGTTTCTGTGTGTTCGAACCGCGCGAAATCCACACCGCTTCTGGAGCGACCTTGGAAGAGAGTGGGCATCTGTGAATTTAAACAACATAACTACCTTGTAATCTCGGACGCAATCCAGCTCGTCCCGCAGAGCACGCAGGGCAATCCATGCCTGGCAATAATTGCGTACACCTATAAGGGACATCATTTACTTCTTTGTTATTGGTTTTAGGGCTCGGTGAGGTTTAAAAAAAGTAAGAATATATTTAAGATTTTCGAATCGTGGAAAAGGGATGCGGTGTGGTTGTGGTTGTGATCACACTCCTGCTGCTGCTGCTTAACCCCCAGAAGGAAACCCGGGCTGCGCGCGGGGCTTGGACAATCAAATTAATGACTGCCCAGGCTTCAGGATGTCTTTTTACACAGTACTTTTATCATTGCAGTATTTTTCAGGCGGGGGACACCCTGAACTGGTTGCCAGCCAATTGCAGGGGCCGCTTGGCACCGCCCGTGCCCGGGGAAGGTGCTCCTCTTCGGCTTACTGTGACGCGAGCATGCCCTCCTCCGCGTCACGACGCACAGAACCTACAACAGCTTGCCGCTCACGCTAATCGCCACCTTGGCGACGGCAGCGGTACACATATAGTCGTCTTAAAATGTGTAGCTGAAAACTAATGTTATATTTCCGTACCAAAGCAAAACAAATCGAACACCCCGGCGAGAGGAGACAGGAGGAAGGGAGAATGGTCTGTGTGATCTCCGGACTGGCAGGTGGAGCGAACATCCGGGATAGGGCAAATACAGTAGGACTTTTGCTTGTACAAATACGACTTAATTTTTTTGTAAGATTTCAAAGATGTTTTTTCCCCCTTTCAAAAATCCATTTTCAAATTACAGATAATGTGTCTTGATGTAATAAATGATTCTCATTTATTTTTGCTGATACAGTCTCTTGGTCTTGATACCTTGGCAATTATGTAGAAAAAAAAAAGGCATCCTAATTGTGTTTTGATGTGAATGTCATAGTGAAGGGATTCTTGTTTTTGTATCTGAGTGATCCAAGAAGCTATGTCACCCAGGGTCACCCAGTTAAAGTAAAGTGCAAAGCTGACGATACTGCACCTGTGACATCAAACAGCTCATAGGCGCGGATGTTAGCAGTCTGGTATTTATGGAACCCTGACATGCCCCCTCTAAGAGATGTTACACTGTACTACCCCCTTGACCGTTTCCGAAACACCTAATGACCAACCTATTTGGGGTTGACTTCCCCTTTAACGATACCATTGATTGGTCTTGGGTCAGATTGAGGCCAGCCCACCCATTCAATGACACTCTGAGAACACTTTACAGCTCCTTCAGTGACAGACTTTTACACCCTCGCTGTACCAAAGAGAGATTTCGCCGCTCCTTCCTGCCAACTGCTGTCAGACATTTTAACAAGAACATTGGGTCAGGCAATGATCCACTCCAAAAGAAACGCAATCAAGGGTTGTGCCACAGCTTCAATGAACACACGCACAAGCCAGCTGGCACCTAATGTGAGTATTCTGCAATTTCGGTAGCCCACGTCCGAAAAAAATGAAAGAAACGAGGGAGGCTGGGGTGCCGCCGGGGGTAACCCCGCGGGAGGCCGTCTCCCGCGGGCGCCGCGCTACTTCGCGGTTCACCTTTCGCGGGTTCAGTGCTAACCAATTGGGTCATGTTCTACAATGTTGACTTTTGACTAATAGTATATTTTTATTTTTAGAAATTGTCATTTCCAAACTTACACCAATGCAAATGTGATTTAAACAGAAAAGCAACAAAAGTTTTTATACATCAGATTTGGAAAAGATCCTTGAAAACACTCATTTCACATCTGCTCACATTTAACTCATCATTGATGAACAGCGGAGGTAGTCTTATTGAACAGTGCGCATCGCGGAGCGGCATGTGTTGGAGAATGTTGTCTTCCCTAGACAGCAGCTGAAATGTGCAAAATGACAAACAACATTTAATTCGATCTTCTGTCACGGGTGTCGTTTAATGGTGTCATAGTGGTTTAGTGAACTTTACAGATTTATTTTTCTTGTAAAGTAAATTAAAATTGCGTCATAGTCACAATTCCCACACACATAAGCAGTGTGTGTGTGTGTGTGTGCGTTTTGTCTGCATGTGGTGCTGCACCGTTCGTGTTCCAATTTCTTTACAGCTGACCCTTGTGAGGAGAAGCGGCTCAGATAATGGATGGATTTCCTTTGCCGTTGCTTAGCTTCTGTGTATATCTCATGGTGTACCTCAATCTCATGCACGGATTTGCTAGTTAACAGCCAGTTATCTACAGCCGACACATGCACATTTTGCAAGCTGCATTCAATGGCTCATTCATTCAAATCATATCTCGAAAGCACGATGACACAAAAATCTCAATTATTGATAATTCAAAATCTGTGACTTCAATCATGCATTGTAGATTGTTGTGACACATTTGTGACTGTGGTTATAGTTTGAACCCTGCTGGACATCCAGGGCTTCGCATTTGGGAAGGTCCGTATAGTCTTTTGTTGGGACACAGTTTCCATGCAGAACTTGATGTAGTCCAGTACACAATGCGTTGACAAATTACAGTTGTGCATGCTGCGTGACAGTGAAGCCGAATAGGAGCACCTTCCCCGGGCGCAGCTTGACTCATGGCCGTGATCGGGAATTGAATAGTAGTCACCTTTCAGGGAGACCTGCAGTTGACTCAGACATCTGCTCTGAATTGACGATATGCGTTCCTCAAAATGAAACACAGTGCAGTTTCCCGCATCTTACTGCCAACTGAGCCAAACTACAGTTCTGTTTTTTCAATCTTTTTATCCTGCCACACGTTTTTTTTTACGTCCAGGGGAATCTGGAAAAGTGTCAAGTGAAATGGAGCCAACACAAGTACTAGTGGTAAATGGGTACACTGAAAAAGATACTGCCGACAGTTCAGTTGTGTTTAACTTTTAAGTTAAATATATATCTTCAGAACTGTTTGTTTTTAAACTTTTATTCAGGCAACTTGTTTTAAACTTTTCTAAAGTGCATGTAGTATATTTTAATTGTATCGTTGTCTACATATTTTTATTATATTTAAACACAGTGTTTATTGTTGAGACTGCATATTGTTACAGTGACTTATATAATAATATGACTTTGTTATTTTTAAATAAAACCGTTTTTTATTAAGCCTTCAGTGTTAATGGTAGTAGTTGACAGCGGAAATGTGTTTTGCGTGGTGCGTGTTAAAATTGGCAACTGGTAATGCTCTCTTGACTGTGTTTGAACGTGCTCTTCTTGGTCCTTGATCACACTTTCATTGTGTGCGTTGCGTGTGATTAAAATGTACAGTACAAGTTGCTTGACGATCAAAAGCCATTGAGAACAAAAGAGAACAGAAGTAGTAAGCAGGCCAACAGGTAATTCAACACGGCTTATTGAGTTACAGATGTGTGTAAAATACATTTTCATGCTCTCTCCCCGTATATATATATATATATATATATATATATAAGGAGCGTGACCTCATCGAGCCCCCCACTCCACAGTTTGGAAGACTCTCTATTCAACACATATCTATCAGGGCCTCTTCCAAGAGTGAATAGTTTACACATGGACGAGTCAATTAACAGTTTTAAAAAAAAAAACACTTGGCCTCTGTTTTGAAGAATTTGGTCACCATCCTCATTTTCACATCTCGTCTATGGACATGGCGACCGGCTGGACAAAAGAGCGCCGTGACGGATAAAAAAAAAAGATCATCAATGTAATGCCACTGCCTCCATTCAACTAGAGTCCCGTCTTAAAGTGCTTTGGGCAAGAAAATTGTACTAATAATATATAGAGGGAGGGCTGAACGATTAGCGAAAATGTAATAGCATTTTTTTTTTATTATTCCTAATGAATGAGATTATTTTTCCCTAGATTGTGCGAAAATAAAGACAAGACATCTATCTCAACTTCAGTTCGTTGTTAACGCACTAAATACTTTGAATTGCGGTCTTTTAGGCGCTCGCTATGACAATATGACACAAAATCGTGCCGAACCAGTGCGCCGTAAACCGAAGACAGGAAGTAATAAATCATATTACATCAATTTTACAAACATTTTTTTTTTGTTTTAAGAGTCAATGATAGGTTAAATTGTGGCCTGCACTTTACCATGTACCGAGGACGTCAATAAAGTCTGGGTGCATGGTAAAAAAAATATTTCTGAAAACAAAACAATTTCATTCAATTGTGTTATTTTTTTAATTTTATATATTCTTTCAATTAACCCCTGGGCTAATGAAGAGAAAGGCGGTGGAGAAAATGTGGAACGCGCTGAAAAGGTCAGTGTGTGTGTGTTCTACCTTCCTCAACATGCAGCAATCACACAAACCGCTCGACGGCCCCTGAGCCTGATGATTATTTCAAGAATAAGGACAGGACGGAGGGACGATGACGGAACGGTGGCCAGGTTGCAGACGGGAGACGGAAGGTGGGCCGCTTGGCACCGCCCGTGCCCGGGGAAGGTGCTCCTCTTCGGCTTACTGTGACGCGAGCATGCCCTCCTCCTCCGGAGCTTCCATTCGGTTAAACTTAGGGGCCGCTTGGAACCGCCCGTGCCCGGAAAGAGAACGAATGACATGTCATTATTGGGTGTTCCTAATGAAGTGGCATGCCGTATCTAGAACCTGTGGACTTCTTTTTGGCTCGCGGGATCAAGTCGCATCACACCGTTCGCGGAATGATCCAAACCGAGGCCTTGTCTTACCTTCACGCCGGCCTCCCATTAAATGTTAGGCATGCGACCTCTCTGTCCATCTATTTGCGCCCAGTAATTGGCTGCCAAGCAGTCCCCAGTGTTGCCCGCCTCTGACCCCCGAAACATGCACAAAAACTCACCAAACTTGGCAGTCTCATCGGGCATGGCGAAAAATTTGATATTTTAACGTCTAATATGAACAGGAAGTGCACTCACTGCACTCGATGTAACGAAACTGCCGTCAACCACCCAGGAAAACCGATTACAACTCTATCCCTGTGGCGGCTCCGCTCCGGGAACGCTCAAGCTTGTAAGTGTTGCTTCTTTCGACTTTTCATCGCCTTTGTATCCACATTCCCTGGAAAAATTACGAACGAGGAGGTAAGCGCTCGCAAGTTACCATTGAACATGTGGTTTTACCCTCACGTCAGGCGTCACCATAAATTGTTGGAATTTATCTTTAAATCAATGTTAGAATTTAATTTTAAACCAATGTAAACTCAAATTAATAATCTGACTCCAATTTGTGACTTTACCCAACTCTCACTCATCCAACAATATGCGCGCTCGTTCTGCAATAGAAAGGTATCAGGAAGCCGGCATCAACGTCAATAATCTGTCGGATGGGAGGACCTGCAAACGAACCCACGCCTCCTGGGGAGACTGCGACCTGAACGCAACGCCTTACACCGACGATTTCCCTTGCGGGTCACCGGGGCCCCCGACCATGTATAGTAAGGCGTTTTTTTACTAAAAAAAAAAAAAAAATGACCATGTATAGTAAGGCGTTTTTGCTAAAAAAAAAAATGACCATGTACTAGTTTATTTTTGACCGACACCATAGAATTAAAAATGACCCAATCCCATTCTTTCAGGTCCATTGCTCTGATACAGAATGATTCACATTTTTAAAAAAAGCAAATAAAAACTTGAGTACAGTAAGCATTTGCGGTTTGCGATGATAGTTTATGTTTTGTGTGGGTGCTAATTAGAGAACAACAGTGGGGGGGAAAGCCCCCCCCCAAGGGTGTTTTATCCCGAAGTTGACCACACCCAGGAAATGTCCACGGAGGAAAGGGAGCGGCGACGCAAGAGAAGTCAGAACAGAAGCTCTGGGAGGCTATTTGAATAGCTGTATGAAGCAAATTTGAAGCTTCAGAGGATTCTGTCCGACGCCAGCGCTTAGTATTCCAAATTTAACTACTCAACCCATTTGAACTTTTTGGCTTACCAAAAAAAGCAGACTTTCCAGGCTTCAGGATGCCGCTATGAGAGGCATTATCTCATAAGGGAAATATTGGAAAAGTGCTCTTATAAATAAAATTTGATTGATTGATTGGGGAGCAGGTGTGTGGCTGGGGCCGCTTGGAACCGCCCGTGCCTATGTGAGGCATTATCTCATAAGGGAAATACTGGACAATCAAATTAATGACTTCCCAGGCTTCAGGAGACAAAATAAAACATTTAAACACATGGATTATAAAATATGAATTCGCTGACGCTGGCCGGCAGCCACGCTTGGCAGAATTCCGCTCGAGGCAGAGCCACTGGCGGCGCTCCCGTTCGCAGAAATCAAAGCTTCTGAACACCTATCCATCATTCTGACCTCTCTCTCTCTCTTCGCTTCTCTGACATTCCACCAAACTGACCACTCGCTCCAACCCCCCCCCCCCCTTGCCTTCCTCTTCTCCTGACTTCCTTTCTTCCTTCTCTGTCAAGTTTTTTTTTTAATCAGGAAAACTGCCCCCTTAAAAAGAGGGGATATGGACACGCCAAAATGCTTAATAACTCTCCTGCACAATAAGCCATCAGCACCAGCGGCATGTGCTAAACCAAACGTTTCCAATGTAAATTTCCACCTTTATATAGTGTAAAAAGGCATCCTGAAGCATTGGCTCACGATAAAAAGGGCAAAATCTAATGATCTTACTCTCGCAGAGCGGTCTAAGGCGTTGCGTTCAGATCGCAGTCTCCCCAGGAGGCGTGGGTACTCATCCCATAAGTGTTAATCCACAGCAACAAGACCCCTTTGTTTACTCTCATGTTATGTTACCACTACGCCTGACCAGAGTGGGGTGGGATTCGAACCCCACGCAGGCACTGGGAGAACATTTTGTTCTTTGACGTAAATCAATGAATACATGTTCCATGGCAAAGCAGTGCATACTTTAACATGATAAAATTAAACTTTTGGCGCATTCAAACGGACTAGAAATTAACCCCCACGAACGCCATACTTCCACATAATAAATAGAGACTGACAGCTTGGTGCAAGGACAACAGACTGCAAAAACAAAGGGCACTGTCTGAGGTGGGATTCGAACCCACGCCTCCAGGGGAGACTGCATTTTTTGTATTTTTTCATATTTCGATTTTGATTCGTTGTTAAAGCGATCCATTCTTTTTTTAATATTTTATATCATCAATTTCGCAACCCACATTTGGTGTGTCCGAGCTTTCCGACAAAAAATCTCTGTGCATGGTAACACATTTCCCAAGCTAAGGAGGGGAACTGTGTAATTTCGTCACTTTTGAAATCAGAAGTAAGTCATTAATTGTTTGTTCAAACAATTCTTTAATATATTTTAAAAGGGGAGGATTAGCGTCAGGTGAGGATGACAACAACAAGACAAACATTGACGGCGGTAGAACTCACTTGGCTTGGGGCTGGTGCATGCATTCGCTTTCATTTTGCACTCGGAAATCTTGCAGTTCTTTGTAGAAATCATCCGGGCGTTCTTGCAGGGACTTCTCCACATCAAGGAGCAACTTCCTCTGTATTTCAACTAAAAATGCATTTTCTGTAGAGATTTTATGATAAATTCTACATAAACATTGGTACTAAAGTAGCTTAATGAATTGTCTTAGTGGAATGAGATAACTCGTCTGTTCCTCCGGCGTGCCCTCGGCGGTCCCGCAAGCCCAATTCGGCCGAGCCCATTGAAATGAATGGGGGCATAGCGCAGGCTGATCTGCCAAATTGGCAACCAAAAATGTTAAACTAGAATTTTCCTACGCATGGCATCCAGTCTTTGCTGACTTTGCCCACAAAAAAGTCGTTATCGCTGTCACTCTCCTCCAGGGACGACTGGTGAACCCTCCGGAGCTTCCATTAGGGCAAACTTAGGGGCCGCTTGGCATCGCCCATGCCCGGGAAGGTGCTCCTAAAAGGCCCACATCAACATGAATAATGCCGTGTGTGTGTGACTTTAGGATTACTTATAATACAATAATAGATCGAAAAGTTACCTAGACCGCGGCGAGGTGAATCCCGCCTCAGACAGGATATTACGCGTCACAGTAAGCCAAAGAGGAGCACCTTCCCCGGGCATTCCGGAGAGGGAGCCTGAGAAACGGCTACCACATCCTGAAAGGGGGCTCGATACGTATCCCGATACATACGGTGCGATACTATTCAACGACGGTTCATTTTAAAATGGAACACTGGGATTACGATGTCACGCCAGGTTTTCACAGTGCAAAAAGGTGCTCTCCTCTCGATCCCAAAAAATTTTTGGTATCCTAGTTCTCATTTCAGTGCTCTTCACAACAGGGTTAAATCTCAATAATCCCACTAATCAAAAGGTTTGGAGGACGTGTAGGGGCCGAGCAACACAGTCTGGGGTCTGTTGGTCAGAAAGTCCTTAATCCAGATCGGTATAAAAAATATTCGGGGGCATTGTAGTTTCGCCGAGCGGCACGACGGGGCGCTGGAGCGGTTAGACGGCCGGCGTGCGCCGAAGAAGAGCGTGGGGCGTAAATGACAGACAATCTTGGCTGGTTGATTCCGCTTCCCGTAGTTTAAACACTTTGAGTGCACCTTATAGTCCGGAAAAATACGCAAAATCATGATGCTAGCCCGGTCATGTGAGTCTCCATTTTTTATTTTAATTTTCACGTACTGCACGGTGCCCTTTTGACGAATCCGATTCTAGTTCAAAATATTATTAGGAACACTCAAAAAAAAAAAAAAAAGTATGTCTTTGCCCCTGCGCATGTGGCCCTCACTCCCACTCCGGTTGAGGTAGGACCTTCAACAGATTGGACCCTTGCAGCTCGTTGAGCCATGCCTAGAGTTCAAGGTCCGTCTTAAAAATGGCCTCGCAAGTGTATCTGCAATTAAATCCACACTTTTCCCTCCTTCGTAGAAATTATTATTGGGGCCCGAGCAGCCCCCCCGCTTCGCACCCCAGCCCGACCGACCCAGCCCTTAGAGCCAATCCTTGTCCCGAAGTTGTGATCACCATTTCTTGATTATGTTAGGCCAGCAGAGAAGGCGTCCCAACGAGGTCTTCAGGAGCGGTCTAAGGCGTTGCGTTCAGGTCGCAGTCTCCCCAGGAGGCGTGGGTTCGAATCCCGCCTCAGACAGAGCCCATTGAAAGTACCAAGCAAGAACAAAGCAAACACAGTCAAGAGAGAGGTACCAGTTGCCAGGATGGATGTCTTTTTACACTATATAAAGGTGGAAATTTAATCCATTTGATTGTGTTACTTAAAAGAAAATGATTTAATTTTTACCAGCGAAAAGGCCACGATTCAGACTGATGTCCAGATTTTCTTTTTTTATTTCTCTTCCTTTGATGGCTTTAGGAAATCACGTGAATGCTTAATAACTCCCCTGCACATGAATATCTGACAAAGCCTCTGTGCTATCTCAATGGCCAAGGACAATTGACACGACCAAGGAGGAGGAGGGCGGGCGTGTGTCACACTTGGCCCGAATAGGAGCATCTTCCCCGGGCACAGGCGGTGCCAAGCGGCCCAAGTACACTGATTTACAAAGAGCCCAACTCAGATAAAACCGAGATGCTGATCATTGGATGTATCCCGAGTGTTTTTCCTGCGATAATACAGGAGATTGAGCAATGCATGCATCCGGGGCTGCATGCAACACCTACCGGACCTTTTGCGCATGCGTGAGAAGTAGTACCCCTCCATGCCATCGGCGGCGCTGTCGCCTTTGACGGTGATGTCGAATAACGGCGCCTACCCCTACCAGCACTACCCCCCTTACCTCGGCCACGAAGCCCCCCCCACACTTAACTGGCAATATATTATTTATACCTCTTGTCTTTCATAAGTCATAATCCACCTTTATATAGTGTAGAAAGGCATCCTGAAGCCTGGAGATACTGGACAATCAAATTAATGACTTTCCAGGCTTCAGGATGCCTTCTTTTTCATGCTCAGTTTGTGGCAAAAGCTTCTCTGATATGTCATGTTTGACAAGCCACACAAGAAAGTAAATTCCAAAGGAGAAGCTCAAGTTTCGACCGGACTGTTATGAATAAAAACATCAAAAATCCTACAGGAAATTTCACCTGCAACTGCAATATTCCTAACTTTTTGTGAGTCCTGTACATATAGCAGCCTTCAAGTCAATTTGAGAGAACATTTATGGCAGCTTTTATAATATACCTTGACGATAAGTGGTGAACTTCAAAGAACCTGCATGCATTCCCCCATCGCAATGGCTTGTGTGTGCCTTCCGAATCCGGAGGAGGAGGGCGGGCGTGTGTCACACTTGGCCCGAATAGGAGCACCTTCCCCGGGCACAGGCGGTGCCAAGCGGCCCCTAAGTTTGCCAACTTATTTTTGATCGCAGTGGGAGGGCATTTAACCTGCAGTGGACAAACGATTATTTTTTTGTTCAATGCAAAGAAAGTTGTGTAGTTTGATCTGTCAAGAGGCGGTGGAGGTATTCCATGCTCAAGGCCTAAACACTCATCCGAGCAAATATAAGGTAGATTTTGTTCACCTGCCCGGAGAAAAACATCAACGAAAATAATTTGTATTTGTTTTAACCAGTTGGTGGCACTACCACTGCGATCAAAAATAAGTTGGCAGCCATCTTCAGGGCCTGAATATCCTCACCGCCCTTTTTTTTAAATGTGACACGCTACGCCGTTGTGGGTGTGAACACAGCAGACCTGATCATCAAAGTGGCTCCTTTCAGTCCTTCTAATTGCTGCTAGCAAGAAGTGGGCTGATAGACATAAAATCAAATTTCCACTTGGAGGTGCACAGTGTGTCCCCAGTTTACGGTGAGCCAACATATGATGTAATTTTTAGTTTTTCTTAACAATTAAAAACAATAAATGATCGAGTTTGGACACCACCGTACTAAAGAGACAATAGAACAGACGTGCGTGTGTGTGTGTGTATTCATTTGTGGGTCTTCCGCCAAACCGGGCCCGGTGGGTCAATGATGAAATCTTGCGTTCAGGTCGCAGTCTCCCCAGGAGGCGTGGGTTCGAATCCCGCCTGAGACAGAGCCCATTGAAAGTACCAAGCAAGAACAAAGCAAACACATTCAAGAGAGCATTACCAGATGCCAGGATGGCTGAGTGAATTAATGACTTCCCAGGCTTGCCATCCTGGCAGCCCCTTCTCAAGAAACCAGTGAGTGGCTCCATTGTTTGAGGGAAGTGATCTTAACCCTTTATGGATTCATTGTCGCTGTAAATTCCAAGCTTGGACAAAAATAGACTCATTAATAAAGCATTACTTGTACAATAAATATTTTCCCCCCCCGTGGCAGCAGTTTAAGCTTGAAATAAATTTCCTTGAAAGTCCATTTAGGGCCATGGCGAGCCATTAATTTGATAAGCATTTGTCAAAATAAGAAAAAAGCAACTTTCAAGATTTGCCACAGATAGCAGTGGTCAGTGATTGCTGTGTGTGGGAGAAACTCCCCCTCAAAAAAATATTCTGTGAGAAGATTCTTCAATTATCTGCTCTTTAAGTATTAATTTTTCTGTCATTTTACTTTCACCTATATCCGAAAACAAGATACGTACTTTTTATTCCTTCGACTCAGGAGTCGCCATGGTGACCATAGTCACACCTGTAAGTCCGGATTGGTTACCGCGGTGACTTGCGTGGGAGGATGTAGCAGGGCAGGTTGCGTGGCAACCGACATGGATGGAGCTGTTGCCATGGCCCTATCGGCTGGGCTGATATTTGGCATTTTGCCTATTATCGATATCGGGCTTTTATTTTGTCCCGGCCTGCAGCTGACACGCCTGGAAACGGACGGCACGGCTCACATCCCGCCCTCAGGCACGGAGCTCCGGGGGAATTTGCCTCATTTCTGCTGCTTTGCGATCGCTGCCACCATAGTGAACGCGCTCGGTCTAAGGCGTTGCGTTCAGGTCACAGTCTCCCCAGGAGGCGTGGGTTCGAATCCCACCTCAGACAGAGCCCATTGAAAGTACCAAGCAATAACCAAAACAGACCAACTTTTGTATCCTCTCGAGTCTCACGACAATCATTGTCTTGTTTCAGACATTTAAACGGAATTGCTGATGTCACACGCCAACCTGCAAGGCCCCGCCTCTTAAAGGCACTAATCTCGTTGCACACTTGAGTACAATGACCGGCAGGAAACAAAGCATTGTGACATGTTTACTTTCAACATTTATTATCTCTTTGAGGGCTTTTCAAGAGTTTGCTCTTCCAGATATTTACTGCCTCGCTTTTCGTGATCATTTTTATTGCCACCCGGTATTTTCTTGGATGTTTTTCTCCGTGCAACTCAACAAGGTCGCCCTCATATATGCTCGGATGACATCGGTGCTCAGGGAGAGCCTCTGGCCTACAGGCAGGATGGTAAGGCTCCTTCATGCTACTAAAATAACCACACTCCCATTGTTCAACTGTCACACCGTTCCTTAGAGGGTCATCTCTCTTAGAAGTTCATCCATCCCTTACATAGACTGCAGCGATGTAGACAGTGAATGTGATGTGACAAAGAGCGGCGCACCTTCAAAAATGCTTAAAAAAAATATACAATATATATAATAAATATAAACTAACGTATAAAATATTGATAAATTTGCGAACATTACAAATCAGCAATCACTGACCACTGCAAAAGGGAAAACCACATCATGGAAGGCCATACCAACGTCATAATAGGGTTCAAAACCAGTCAGGGCATACAATCTGATTAAACTTAGGGGCCGCTTGGCACCGCCCGTGCCCGGGGAAGGTGCTCCTCTTCGGCTTACTGTGACGCGAGAGAGAGGGCGTGGGTTGATCAGACACTCAAAAATGTTTAGAATTGTAAAATTCACCCGGAGCTCCGTGCCCGAGGGCCGGCTATGAGCCGCGTTTATATCAGTGTGGGGGTGAAACGTTGGTCTCGGCGGAGCTGTCACCGGACGGCGTACCAGCAGGTAAAAGTCGGAGTAATTAAATAAATACAAAAAGAATGGCTGGGGAATAAAAAAATAATACGTTTTACCTTCTGTTTGCATCCAGCGCTGTTGTTTGTTAGTTTCGATTTTGAGATTTCTACAAAAATCGGAGCGCGAAGCTGTCAGTTATGAATGTATAAAAGAATAAATAAATAAATGACGAACCCACGCCTCCTGGGGTGACTGCGACCTGAACGCCTAAACGACCTCAAAGAGTGCATGAGTCATTCACTCTTTGTGTAACAATAAAGTTGCTAGGATGGCAGAGCGGTCTAAGGCGTTGCGTTCAGGTCGCAGTAAGCTACCCCTGGTCGCCGTCTCTTTTGTACAAATAATCACGTAAAAAAAAATAATAAATGTGATCTATATCCAATGGAGCACCGCCAAGAAAAGTCCATCCAAAAATACTGGCAGAGATGAAGATGCTGAGGTTCTCTTTGGGACTGACCAAAATGGATTGGATCAGGAATGAGTAATCAGAGGGACTGCATATGTTAGAGGCTTTGGAGATACTGGAATCTCAATATGAGAAGGTGAGAGCAAGGAAATGAGAGCAAATATCCAAAACAGCGGATCTGACACATATATCACATAATTCAAAGATGACTACTAAGTAAAGCTTATTTTTATAACAGATTGTATCCGGTGACATACGAAAAACCACGTGTAAGCAATGCAAGGTTCCACTTGAAATCAATGTTGTCTTGCATTGGAAGAAACAAGAAAGTATTTGTACAAGTTCAGTGGAAACCTATCTTGTATGTGTGTTGTTGAGTAAATGGGCAGTCATTAATTTGATTGTCCAATATTTCCCTTATGAGATCAGCAATGGATGCCATATTGCTATGCCGTTACTACAATGCGCATGCATCTTTGAGAAGAAAATGTTATACTCGGATATATTGAGAATTAATTTGCTCAACACTCTAGGCTGCTTTGCAAGAAGTTAGACATGCATTCTAACGTTTACATTTTAAGTCCAGCCTGAAATGTCTGGCAAAAGTCCAATATTTTATACTGGACAATCAAATTAATGACTTCCCAGGCTTCAGGATGCCTTTTTACACTCTATAAATGTGGAAATTTACGTTTGAAAATTTGTCAGAAGAGCCTCAAGACATTGATCTTAGTCAATGCCGAATTTTGCGACTTTTCAGCAAAGGGCGTGGCCACGACGGTGCCGCATTGTCTGATTTTTCTCTTTGGCAACACAAGTTCCTGTAACATCACTCAGATCATGCTATCATCTAAAATTTTTTCACATTTGAGGAGAGTGTTATTCAACAACCACAGAGGTGCTGACAGATATGAGCAAGCCTGAGCTGGTCGGTATCTCTGTTTAACTTGCTACACTCAGCACCTGACCAGATGGCCACGATCTGCTGCCACGGAAGTTGCCGGCAAAGGTGCTCCTCTTCGGCTTACTGTGACGCGAGCATGCCCTCCTCCTCCGGAGCTTCCATTTTAATTTTTTACCTGACATGTTTCGGCGAGATATCTCACCGTTCTCATCATTTGTTGCATAAATTACCAGCTCGGAGTTCGACTGGGATGAGACGTCAGCAACTCTAATACGTGGTTATACTGCCAGTTGATTGACAATTATGCATTAATTGAAAAAATAAGCTAATTTTGGAGGAAATAACTTTGTAATATTTATCTTGCGCCTCAGACAGAGCCCATGGCGGAGCGGTCTAAGGCGTTGCGTTCAGGTCGCAGTCTCCCCAGGAGGCGTGGGTTCGAATCCCACCTCAGACAGTGCCCATTGAAACTACCAAGCAAGAACAAAGCAAACACAGTCAAGAGAGCATTACCAGGTGCCAGGATGGCGGAGCGGTCTAAGGCGTTGCGTTCAGGTCGCAGTCTCCCCAGGAGGCGTGGGTTCAAATCCCACCTCAGACAGTGCCATGCTGGCTGGTCACATAAAGGCTTGCCAGCCAATTTGGCACTCAAACCTTCTGTGGCTGGTTATTCACTGTTGACCTCTGCCATTCGCAGGACAGCGGTGCTAATCTGCATAATTATCTCCTATCGTCCTGTGCACAGCCTGTGCACACATGCATCTTTATGACTGATTGTTTCAGCTGAATGTTCAGCAATTTCAATGCACTAAATATGAGTAAGGCATGTCAATTTTTGCTTTGACAACGTGTGACGCGGAAATCTTAATCCATGCGTTTGTTACGTCTGGTCGTAAATCATAAAATTCACGCGAACAACATTTTACACAATATCACATTCAATTAAAAAAATAAACCAATTATCAAATATTATATGGTATATATGCATAACCTTTGTGTTGCAGGCTTCCAATTATGTCTGTGACTTTATTTTTAACCTTCAAACTGTCGCGATCGTACAATCGGAAAGAAAGAAACTGTTTCTCCAACGACTAGACGGGACTAGAGGTTATTCAAAGCGAAAAGTTTCACGGACAGATGGCTGGAAATCCGTGAAACAAGGAAATGTAACTTTTTTTCCCCTCAAAAAGCACCAAACAGTTTACATGCGCTCACTCGGCGCCACAAACGTTTTCAATGGGTTTGGAAAACTCCCGCAGCACGGCGCTTCCTGTGCTCGAAAAAAATCCAATGAATAAAGCGCTTTCCATATGGTGTCATTTAAATTAGCGGGAAATTATAACACAAAATCACAAAACAGTCCAGGCAGTTGCATAAGTAGAGACCTCAACGTCACTCACGAACTGCAGCGCTACCTTTGCAGCACGCGTGCTTTTTTCGTGTTTGAGCTTTTGTTATACAGAAAATTTGAGAAATGTCGGATATTCAAGGCTGTAAACTGGAGAGGGAGGGAGGGAGAGAGAGAGAGTTAGAGAGAGAGAGAGGGAGAGAGGGACTGGTTGTCATAACTCAACACGACATCGTCTTGAGGCGTTCCGTCGCCATCTCCTGGTCACTGAGTGCCTGTGGACAATGATTAAGACTAACAACGTCAGTCGTCGACGGTGGTCACGTTCTGTTTCGAGATCAAACTTTCAAAATTGCTTTGCTGTCCACGAGAACACATGTTCCTGCACAAGGGTCTTTTTGTCCCGGCTGCGTTCTGTCCGGGCATGCGCTGAACGGTAGCTGGAGGGGTACAAGCACATGTTAGAAAGCACCATCCCTAAGTTATCCGGTGTACCTAATTTTGTGTCCGCTGCGCCGGACATTCTGGATTTTCTCAATGAAGCGTTATCGGTTTTCAGCTCCTCAAAGTAAATAATTTAAAGCAAACACACATGGCTGAGGAGTCAGCAAAGTTGACTACCTTCATCACGCCCAACTTGACTCAGCATCACTTTGCTGCATACCTGCAGCTATCATCAGCGCGTGGACACGACTACAAATTGTGACCCAGCGGCGGCGGGATTGCGTTCGACCATGGAGGTTCGCTATCATGTGTGACACCGAAAACATAATTGTCTGCTTTTAATGAATCTGTCAAATATCAATAATAAGAAGACAAAATGAACCTAATACAAATAAATGAATGCAAAACCTTATCACCTTTACGAGTCGAACTCTGAAGATGGATTTAGAGGTCCCCATTGTTTTTGTGGAAATTATTATTATTTTTATTATTATTATTATTAGGGCCCGAGCACACAAAGTCCATTGTGGTGACCCGCTCCCGTTTCATTCGCCCTTCTTACAAATATGTTTGGCGATCAAAAATAAGTTGGCAGCCGTCTTCAGGGCCTGAATATCCTGCGCGTGGGCCGAGCGCGCTCGTTCTGCAATAGAAAGGTATCAGGAAGCCGGCATTTTCACGCACAAAGTGGATTTATTCCCAATACAGATTTTCTACATGGCACCTGGATCTCGCGGCAGCATCCGACGACCCGTCGCCACTGCTCGCCTTGGCCCCGGCGGCGCTCGACGGCCCGCGGCCGCTCTTGGTTCCCCATTTTTTTTTCGGACGTGGGCTACTTTTTTTTTACATAAACGTCAGGTGTGGGCAAACTACGGTCTGGGGGCCGCAAGGATTCAAATAAAAATGGAATTACAACAATTTTTTGTTTCCGAAATACTATATGACGGGGGCGGGGCTCAACCAATAGTTTATTACAAATTAAATAAATAAATAAATAAAAAAGGTAATTATTTCAAATTTTATTTTTATTAGGGCATGCTCGCGTCACAGTAAGCCGAAGAGGAGCACCTTTCAGCACCGTAATAGCCCCCATGGCGAAGGTCGGAAAAAGTGACGCTGGGCGTGTGTGTATGCGTGTTGGGCGGTTGTCACCATGCCATCCACATCTATCCATGATGTCCAACCATCTGGCCAGTATTACAAAGTTCTGCGTTACTCCTTTCTGGGCGGTGGCCCTGTTAGGCCATCATATGCCATATTGCAAATATCCCCATTGTGGGACTAATTAAGAACATGGTGATGAATACCAAGACAGTTTATTTAAATCAACCAAATTGTCCGAGGTCCGGCGTACAACAATAAGGTCTGTTTTTGAAGCGTTCAGTTCCATTGTGTCCACTCTGTTGGCCTTGATGGACGGTTTGGACGGCCGCGGGGAGATAGTGGTCATCGGTGCTACTAACAGACTTGACTCTATCGACCCGGCGCTGCGGAGGCCCGGCCGTTTCGACCGGGAGTTTCTGTTCAACCTGCCCGACAAGACGGTGAGAGATGCTGTGTTGGCATGAAGAGTCCGAACTAGATGCCCATTCAACTCGTGAAACTTTACACACACATCAGGCCGAGCAAATTTCGCGAGACCGAGACGACCCTGTCGTGTGGCCGACGTGAAGCCTGGAAAGTCATTAATTTGATGAAGACACGTCGGTGCGAAAGCCATAACCTCGCCATCTATTATTTGTGTATACAGTATATCTATGAATGGATGCCCATTTTAGGGACAGAGATCAAGCTATATATATATATATATATATACAGTAATACCCCGCTACTTCGTGGTTCACCTAAGTTGGCCGTGCTCAAGCAGGTGGGGCAGCCGGAAGTTTTCTTACCTTCTGCGCCCTGTCCCGTCCTCGTCAGAAGATTAAAGATAAATTGATCATCCCGCGGGATTCCCCCAAAAATGAAGTGTGTGCTTAATGCCCCACACACATTTAACAATCCACCACTCACTAAAAATTTGAGCGGGTGGTCTCGGTCCCCATTAACCGCGATAACCGAGGGTTCACTGGCTTGTCTCCACTGTGAATAAAGAAATTAAAAACCCCCTGCAAACCAGATGTATCAACAGCGCATCGCGGCTCAGGCATTTAGTGTACTCACACTCCTTGGACATTCCGACTTCCAGGCACTTCTGAAGCCGACAGTACTGGCAGCGATTTCGGGTGACTTTGTTGATGATGCAGTTCTTCTCACGATGACAAGTGTACACCATGTTCTTCTGGATGCTTCTCCGGAAGAAGCCCTGGTGTGGAGAAAAGAAGAATGAAAGAGAAAAAAAAATGAGGGACATCTGACGACAATTCCTTCATCTTCTATTGTTTTCTCTTTTTATCACAATCCGACAAAGAAGTCCCTGATGACGTTTTATAAATATTCCGGTAAATAGGCCAAGCAGAGCGGAAATGGCAGCTGCTGTTAAAAGGCGATGAACTGCCAAAACATCTTGAAAAGGTTTAATCCCCCGGCGTAGACGTTGACAAAGAACTGTCACCGTGACGGTGCTCAGCTGAGGCTTTGTCACGGTTATCAATGTGCAAACTGATACAATTGAAGATCTTAACTGCTAATGAGAGGTAAACATGTCAGCCATGATCCTATTAAGCACATGACATACCAATACAGTGTTCCGGCCTACAACATCTCCATTCATCCTTCACGCCTCGCTGATTTGTGATACTACTTATGAACGCCACACTGTTAATTAAAACACTTTTAACACTTCTGCAAGTCCAAATTTAGAGCTATGCTCTCCTATATATATATATATATATATATATATATATATATATATATGGGAAAATTAAGCTTCAAATTTGCTTCATGAACAAGTTGCTGTGTTTTTGAGTCCTCTAGATAGCACTGTTGGTTTAAATAAAGATTTTTAAAAAATGGCAATTCAGTGTCCTTTCAGCCCAATGTTGAACAGAGTGCCATCTAGAGGAGCTCAAAAATACTACAACTGGTTCATGAAGCAGATTTGAAGTTTCATTTACCCATCACTAACTCTGAGTATTGTTGTAAGCGGTTTGTATGTTTTTCTTCTATTTGTGTTAATGTAGCAGTTGTTTGAAAGTTTACAATTTTTTTTTTTTTTTTTTGGTGAGACTTTTGTTGTATGGAATGCATCACCCCAAATGTGGAAAAAATAACTTGTCAGGGGTTCCTGTGGCCTGTATGGGGGGAGGATAAAAGAGTAGATGAGATGAGACTGAACGCAACGCCTTAGACCGCTTCGCCATCCTGGCAACTGGTAATGCTCTCTTGACCGTGTTTCCTTTGTTATTGCTTGGTACCCAGACGACACTGCGGGGGTTGTACGAGCTAAGAACAGCGCGAGCTGAAAATGCATTTACAGCACTAAAAAAACACACTCAACCCAAGTTGTCTTTGTTTATAGGGTAAAAAGTCCTTTCACATATCAGTAAAGTCCTCATCATTTTCGGAGTCAGTATACATAGGTTGGTGTTCGGACAGGGCTACAGAAACCTGACACACCCATGACTAGCTGCCTGTTGATTTACAAGGTCTGTCGGGCCCCAATAATAATTTCTACACAAAGTCCATTCTATATATGTTGAATAGGAAATGTATAAAGCAAACATTTTATATAATTTTACATATTTTCCAAGTAATTTACAAATCTAATAATAATGATGAATAATGAAAATGGGGCCCTCTGCAGTATGTGTAGATCGCCACATGGATGTGAAAAGAATTTTTAGCTGGCACCAGAAGCGTGGCAACTCGTGATTTTAATTTCCGCTAAGAAGGAGTGGAAAACAATGACAATTATTTATTGCCGATTATTTTGTGCATCCCAACTGACTGGTACGCGCATCTCCTCCCCGACGAGGAAACAACAATACTGAATGGTGTGGTAATCATGCATACTTTCTAAAATTCATATGCAGACTTGTGGCTGAGGCGTTTCCAAGTTATGACAAGCATGATGCCGAAGATCGAAGCATGGAAAATACAAATTTATTGCAAAAGGAATTGACCGCATGTTTGACACATTGGAGGCTTATTGACAAATGCGCTCTGATGCACAAATGACTTACTGCTTTGCACAAAGTTCTTACATGCAGCGGGTCACCGTCGCCTAATTCCCCAGCCGGGGAAGAGGGGACAGAAAAGAGAAAAGAAGCGGCAGTAAACAGGCCAACAAATAGTTCAACCAAATGCACAAGTGCATAACTGTGTCTTTAATAGTGTTTTGAAGTAGCGAGGGTTCACTGTATGTATAAGACCAAGGAAAACATTTCAATCTTCAGCCGCTGTCCATCGTTGACCCCGCTCGGCTCATTTCTTCTAAGTCCCCTTTCCAGCGGGGAACTTTCAAACATTGTATCCGACCACTGAAGGCTGTTGGCACAGACGCACCACAAGAGGACCGAGTTCATAAAACATGTAAGCTAAGGCCGTGTTAGCAACATGCGAAGCCACGTGGAGCAATTCCCGCAACATTAGCTCCTTAACCACCGCTGCGCTCAGAGACTTCCCAGGCTTTAGGATGCCTTTTTACACTCTATAAATGTGGAAATTTACATTGGAAACGTTTGGTTTAGCTGTTAATGAAGTTTCGTTTTTTTAGTGCTGAAAATTCATTGTCTGCTGGCGCTGTACACTTTTTCTAAGTGTTGCAATATCTCATGAAGGAAATACTGGACAATCAAATTAATGACTTTCCAGGCTTCAGGATGCCTTTCTACACTATATAAAGGTAGAAATTTACATTGGAAACGTTTGGTTTAGCTGTTATAAAAGTTTGTATGAAGGCCATTATTGTGATTGCGGCAACTCTTAATGAGTGTTACTTTGCAAAGCAAAAGCGGTAAATTGCTCTCTTGAATGTGTTCTCTTTTTTCTTGCTTGGTACTATCAATGGACTCTAACCCACGCCTCCTGGGGAGACTGTAAGCCGAAGAGGAGCACCTTCCCCGGGCACGGGCGGTTCCAAGCGAACAGGGACTTGTGGCGGACGCAGGGCGTGCTCCGCCGGAACAGGGGGACCTCGTAGCGGTCGCTGCTCGGATTTTTTAGTGCTGAAAATTCATTGTCTGCTGGCGCTGTACACTTTTTCTAAGTGTTGCAATATCTCAAATCCCACCTCAGACAGTGCCAGATTGGGACTGTGATTTCAGTGGTCGGTCTGATCTCGGAAGGTGACGAAACTCATTCAATCATGCCGGTGTGGACTTTGGCGCTCATGAGTGACAGCAACAAGTAGAAACGAGAGAGGGAGGGGGGGGTGCCCCGTGTCCCCAATAATAATAGACTAGACATTGCGCTACTCACGTCCCGCCGAACTTGAAAAAAATTTTTTGGGGTTTTATTTTCTAAATACTGTGGCGTGTCAAATTTTTTTATCCTTTTATTGAGCATATTTTTTTCATGTGAGCACCAATCGAAATTGTGAGGGTTGCTTCTCTTTTACATTTTGAGCCACTGCCCCCCATCTTTGCAAATTTTGGGCTGTACGTCCTTGTTTGCAAAGGATCCTGTTGTAGGATGTCCACTCTCTCCGTGGCACGAGATGTCGGATTCTTTCTGACAAACGATTCTCCTCCGCAATTGTTAATTGTCTGCTTTTAATGAATCAGTCAAATATCAATAATAAGAAGACAAAATTTGAGCTGATTTACATAATAACTGACTTGCTCACAAACACAATTTCAAAAATAGGCAAGTGTATTATTATTGGGGCCGAGTAGCGCTACGGCGCGTAGATCACAAAGATGAGACGGACGCGTGGAGGCCGAGAAGCGCCTGGCTGGATATTTAGCGGCACGGCAAGTTTGAAATGCCCCCACAACTGAACATTTGACTATGAAAATTGGCCAGTAACCTTGGTCGCCATAATTAGGAGTAGGAATTGGGAGTCGCTCACATCTGCAAGGAGGAGGGCATGCTCACGTCACAGTAAGCCGAAGAGGAGCACCTTCCCCGGGCACGGGCGGAGGAAGGACTGGAGGTGGAAGATTTATACCCATATCTGAGCCCTTCCCACTCTATCAATGTACTACGCGGATACTACTTTTTCCACCTGGATATCAGGAAATCGGGGTGCCGGCAAAACAACCACCAAAGAGAGTCGAACAATCGGAAAAATAATAATAATAATAAGGGGGGGGGGGCATTTTACCCTTGGCTGTGGAACTGTTTAAAACTGTTTTATTGTTTGTCAAATCCCCTACAACATACCCACTTATCTTTTTATATCAATTCAATTTAAGAGTAATTTGTAGTGCCTTAATCTTGTAAGATGAAATGTTTTAAATGGCAGCATAGTGTTTTTTAATTATGTATTAAACATAATGCGACACATATTTCTCAATGGAAAATTAATGGTCAAATGTTTTTTTCTGGACTACAGGAAAATTTGGTGAAATTTGATAAATTCCTGCGCGAGCTTTATTGGGTAACAATGTCTAAAACAACTCGGTGAAGATCCTCCAACAGATGGCCACTGAGCATTCGCAGCAAGAAGGGCTCATGGTGTTTTGTCAAAGGCTGCTGTACACACTACAGGTCAGAAACACCAAACAATACCCGCACAACATGGATAAAAAAAAAAAGGAAACACGGTCAAGAGAGCATTACCAGTTGCCAGGATGGCGAAGCGGTCGGGGTACATTTTCATGATGACCGAGTGATGAGAACCCCAAAGGCACTTTGTTGTGACCCATCTCTTGCTGCTCGCGAGCAGGCGCTAGCTCAGAGCAGGCGCTAGCTCAGCTGCTCGCGCTAGCTCAGCTGCTTGCGCTGGCTGTGGACTATTAATAAATTAATTATTAATTGTAAAGAAAAATCCTCCAATTTTTTGGAATATTATGTATATAATTCAATATTTTATTGAATTGCAATACCTTTAATATATGAGGATTGATTTTTTTTATTTTTATGCAAATACTTTTTTTTTTAATTGAAAAAACAAAGCATTGGAGCATTGTATTGTTTTGTGAACGACAGTGCTGTAGATGGGACTGGTTCATCTTGTCTACAACTGATCTTTGGTTTCGTAATGGACAGGATATATTGCGCAAGCGCTGTTGCGATTCAAAATTGGAAAATTGGAGCTGCTCCCGCCGATCAAAAATGGCATGTCGCAACAGCCTTTCATCCAGCATTATATTACATATGTGCAGTACATAAATTGTAGCACAGTTTTGGGGCATGTGACTTTCGGGGTTTCCACGGCCCGCGATCGAGACCGGTCAGGCTGATGTCCGGGAGGCCAGACCAGCGAGTCCAGCCGTGGCCATTCGGGCGGACGTCTGGGAGGCCAGACCAGTGAGTCCAGCCGTGGCCATTCAGGCGGACGTCCGGGAGGCCCAGGTCGCCACATGGAGTGCGCCGCCGAGGCTGAGACGAGAAGCGGCGGCGGATCGCCGGGCGCAGCCGAGACAGGAACTTGGAGCGGCGGCTGGCCGGGGGCGCAGCCGAGACAGGAACTTGGAGCGGCGGCGGTCCGGGCACAGCCGAGACAGGAGCTTGGAGCGGCGGCGGGTCGGGCGCCGCCGAGACAGGAACTTGGAGCGGCGGCGGACTGGGTGCAGCCGAAACAGGAACTTGGAGCGGCGGCGGGCCGGGCGCAGCAGAGACAGGAACTTGGAGCGGCGGCGGACCGTCGGGCGCAACTGAGACAGGAACTTGGAGCGGCGGCCGACCGTCGGGCGCAACTGAGACAGGAACTTGGAGCTGCGGCGGACCATCGGGCGCCGCCATGCCCGATGAGACTGCCAAGTTTGGTGAGTTTTTGTGCATGTTTCGGGGGTCAAAAATGCGATCGAACAATCGGAAAAATAATAATAATACTAATTTCTACAAAAACAATAGGGACTTCGCAGCGGTCGCTGCTCAGGCCCTAATAATAATAATAATAATAATAATAAAAGTAATAATATTTTCGACAAAAACAATAGGGACCTCGCCGCGGTCTTAGTCCTCGTCCTAGGAATTCCTTTAAAACATTTGAAGTTTTCATTATGCGATCCACCGCCGGGGGGGCCCGGGCGGAGGACACCCGCCGCCAAGCCGACCGCCACGACCATCCCGCCGCACGGCGAAGTGTTCATGCCTGCAACTATGAAAATGCAGTGTACCATCTTTTTCTGACAACGTTCTTGCAGTGTGATATACATTTTGTAGTTTAGAGTAGTTTGATTTTTGCACTTACTCACTTTTTGGGCAAGCTCAAAACTAGCTTCTGTTGGGTATTCCACATCATATCCAATTTTGACAAGAGAGTCCAACTGGTACCGTCTTCCTGCTGCTTCTTCTCTACCCCTCTGAGGTGCCTGCACAGGAGGTGAAGGTGCGTCTTGCGGGTACGGGCAGCCGCAATGCCAACGAAGGGCGTCTGGAGGTGTTCTACAATGGCGTGTGGGGCACGGTGTGCGATGACCAGGTGGATCTGAACCTGGCTAATGTGGTGTGCAGACAGCTGGGCTTTTCTAAATGCTCAATGTTTCACGAGGGCCTTCATGTTGTACAAATGCCATTTACAAAAATAATTAATTTTCCAGAAACCAGAGTGCGCTCACTTGGAAAGTACAAACAGGCGTCAACATTTATAAATTTATCTCCTTAAATTTGTCTGTGAAGTGTGTGAAACTAATATATATGTTTGTGTACTGTAAAATATCAATAAAATTTTGAACTAATGAATCATAATACATTTTTTAAAGAGCAGTGGAGGTCTCGTTCCCACCATTTGAAATCTTTTCTGGATTTATGTGTCCGTTTTAAAGTCAACTCTAGAACAGGAGTGGGCAAACAGGAAAGACAATCCAATCATATTGCTCTCTTCTATTTTTGGTTGAACCAAAGCAAGGGTCAGCAGACGGGCCAGGGCGAAAGCATTTGCCAGGGCCGCCGAACTTGAAAAAAATTTAATGAATAAACCTTTAACGGGCCGCATGTGGCCCCCGGGCCGTAGTTTGCCCTCGCCTGGCCTAGGGCATAAACACATACATGTAATATCCAATCCGCTTATTCTCACAAGGATAGCGTGCTGGATGGCGGATCGGTCTAAGGCGTTGCGTTCAGGTCGCAGTCTCCCCAGGAGGCGTGGGTTCGAATCCCGCCGCGAGCACAAGGGCACCCGTTTATAATAATATGGCCCATAATACTATTATCTACAAAGCAAACACAGTCAAGAGAGCATTACCAGCTGCCAGGATCCGGTGATTCATGAATATGAAATGAGGGTGCATAAAACCCTCTCAATCATTGTAGAGATCAATTCGTTTAAAAAACATTTAAAAAAAAAAATCACAAAGTAAAGTCATTCTCGGGATAGCGTGCAACTATATATAGTAAAAGTTTTTTGTAATCAAAGATGCCTTCTCCTTTGCTCGCGATTCTGCCTTCCTTGCAGCAAGCAGCCCGCCGGCCGTGGCCCGGCCAGACTAGTGTGGTTTAGACAAGTACCCGGGACGGCGGGAACGTAACAAGCAGGAGCGGGGCGGGACGAGGCGGCGGGGACGGGGCGATCCAGACCGGGGACGGACGAGGTCGGGCCGGGGGAAAAGGAATCGGATATCTGCGCGCGGCTTGCCCCGCGCGCAGCCCGGGTTTCCTTCTGGGGGTTAAACGGATAATTGCACGCGACTCGCGCCGCGTGCAGCCCCCGCAATCCCCACTCCCCTTCCCTGTTACAGCCGTCCCCGCGGGCCACACTACCGCACGGGTCCCGGTACCTACTCCTTGCATGCCTGAACCTACCGCCACGGATGCGGCTCCGGGCCGCGGCGAGCCCCGGCGCGCGGCACTCTCCTGGAGACTGGAGAAATAATTATGGTGGCAATTGTGCATCAGGTCTCTGCATTGCGACACTTCGCTGTGTGTGTACGTGCGTGTTTAAGTACGGTCTATCTACCCTAGCTTCTACTCCCGCTTTTCTCACACCTAATCTTCTCATATTAACAACAAACCATCTAATCTGATACAAACAGATCATCAAATTAAATTTCTTTCTCAACAAACAGATCATCAAATTAAATTTCTTTCTCAAATACACACAAACACACACTATTGGGAAAAAAAAAACACCACACACTCCACTAATCTAGTAGATTTTATTATGGTACTTGTAGTATTTTGACTTTTGATTTAAAATCTCCCTCCAAAAAACATAAAAAACAAAAAACTATAAGGGCTCTCTCTCTCTCTCCCTCCCTCCCCCTCCCCCCCCCCCCTCTCTCTCTCCCTCTCTCTCAAAAGAAGTAACAAAACTATTATAGACTGTATCAAAAGGCCTGAATTTTTTTATGTCCTCGCCAATTATCCTGTGGTGTGGGATGCGGTAAGAGATATTATTCCTCTGCTTGGACTGAAGAGCAACATACAGTAACCCCTTGTTTTCCGTGGTTAATTGGGACCGAACATCCGCGAAAAGTGAAAAAGTAGAGGTTAAAATCTATTTATACCTATTGGAAGCGCATGCCCCCGCCTACTGCCCAAAGATAGCTGAGATAGGCTCCAATTGACTCCGAGTTTACTTTTCTGCGCACGCATTAAAATGTCCAAAAAAATACAAAAAGTAAGAAACTTAAGTTCCCCGGGTCAGGCAGAATCTCTTAAACTCACTTCCTGTTCATATTAGACGTTAAAATAATGCCACTAGAGCCCTTTTTTAGGTATTTGGCTGTTTAGCGCCATCGAAATCGAGTGCAGTCAAAACATTTTGCTGTACGTCTTCCCGTGAGTAACGGGATCTGTATCCAACACAAAATATGACGGATGACACCTACTAAGCGACAATACCAGAGCAGGTCTATGTTGATGTTTGGGATCACTTCAGTTTGGAGGCGTTGCGTTCAGGTCGCAGTCTCCCCAGGAGGCGTGGGTTCGAATCCCACCTCAGACAAACTGAGCCGTACACAAAAATCTTACAGGTAAAAAGTTGAGTCGTCGCTTCTATTTTTCATATTTCGACAATGTTTTCAGAAAAAAAGACCAATTTTTTAAAAAATTATCGACCCAATTAAAATATTATATAAAATATATATTGAATCTTATTTTATTAATAGTCATGTATTAAATTATTGCAACTTGTGCATCAAAAAGTGCATATAATCCCCTTTTTTTCTTATTATTTTTCTATGATTATTATTATTAATTACTTTTATTTCCTTTGTATCTCTCGCTTTAAATGTGCTGAACTTGTGTTTCCACAGCAGTGTCATATTGAGCATTTGAGTGTTCCTGGAAGGTTTGTGCCTTCATGAGCTTTTATTCAATCGTAAGTGTCAACACACTAGGCCGCAAGTATGTGGCATGTGACGGAGAACTTTTTCCTGCTGGTGTTATAATGGTTGCAGGTATTGGTGGATTGGACGATAGTGTCAGAACAATGATGGCGTTCATCATGACAAATCCTCTGTCGAAGTTTCGGTTTTTTAGTGCTGAAAATTCATTGTCCGCTGGCGCTGTACACTTTTTCTAAGTGTTGCAATATCTCATGAAGGAAATACTGGACAATTTTTTTGTTATAACATGAATTTCACTCTCTCTCTCTCTCCCCGTATATATATATATATATATATATATATATATATATATATCAAATATTACTCCCTTCCTTACTCACAACTGAATTTGACAATACACCACAAATGACATGGAGTTTTGCATTTTTATATTTCTAAAATGTTGCTAAATATCTCAGATTGAACCCATACCAACAGAAAATAGACTTGAATTAATTAGTCATGTTAAGTGTTTATACTACAGTAATGACAATTGTGGCTGACTCTGAGAAAATGGTGGACTGCCTTCACTAAAGTCAAGCGAATGTACCACTACTTTCAAAGCTGCGCAGGACTGCTGGTGTTCGCCTTCTGCATGGCGGCGGACCCTGCGAGGCGGGGGGGGCGGGTGGTGTCGGCAGGCTCCGGGGTGAATCAGAGACTCTAGCTTTGCGTACCGTACGGCCAGATGTTACGCACCTCCAAGGGGTTACAGTTAGCTTTGAAATCTCTCCCCAAGACAACCCACAGAAGAGGTACCATGTGCAGTCCGCTGACAGCCTTCCTTCGGTGGGGGATTCAACCCGGCAGGGTGCTTGGCGGCCGCGGTTTGTCGGCGCGCGCGGCGGTTTCGAAGTTGGAGATGTAACTGAGCACACCTCCGTTCATTTGCGGGGAACATTCAAACATTGTATCCGACCGAAGGAAGGCTGTTGGCGGACGCATGCATGGATGGATTATTGCATCAAAGCTATGATTTTTCTTGCCATAAATAAACGACAACTAAGGAATCATAAACACATAAAAATCTGACATGGTGTACGGAGAAAGATGGTGCTCTCCACTGGACACGGCGTCAACTGCTTCATGCTCGCCACGGTTGGATAGAATGTTTCAAAGTTCCCCGCTGGAAAGGGGACTTAGAAGAATTGAGTAAAATTCACCCGGAGCTCCGTGCCCGAGGGCCGGCTATGAGCCGCGCCACGCCACCACAGGCAGGTAGGTACAAGTGGTGGCAAAGAGGAAAACGGTGACTATAGAACAGCAAATGTAACCTCTGGTAATAGTTGCCCATGTACCACTGAATATCTATTGGAGATAGTGCCAGGAAAAAATGTTGAACCCTCCAATCAATCAATCAAATTTTATTTATAAGAGCACTTTTCATACATAAAATGCGGCTCAAATATACATAAACGGCTTTTTAAGGGCGTCTAGAACACAGATTTTTGCTATTCGTGAAGGCGGATCGGGTTACACATTTTGGCTTACACGGGCCCAGCCTCCAAAGAGAAATAAAGAGCTGTTTTAAATGGTTCCCGTGTGTTTATTATGATGGGGGACATTCTAATAATGTATGCATGAACATGGAAATGTTTTATTAAGAAATATTTCATACTATGAACATATTTGACATTGCACGCACGTCATTAGGAGCTATGACGAGGCACATCAATTAATAGAGTGATATGAAATAAATTGTAAAAGGAACTCATCCGCACTTTCATCAACTAGAAATAAAGTGCGCGCTGCTGCGGCGCCAGCTCGCTTGGAGCGGGAAGTCTGGGCTTCCCTGCTGAAGCTGCTGCCCCCGCGACCCGACCCCGGATAAGCGGCGGATAATGGATGGATGGATGGATGGATAGAACGGATTAATGGCATTGTCAGCGAGGCAGTATTCAATTGTAATCGTTTCATTTTCTGTTCAGAAAATTTTGCATTTACAAACACTTAGAAAAAGTGTACAGCGCCAGCAGACAATGAATTTTCAGCACGTCTAAATCTCTCAGCTGATACTAAAATTGTTTTCATTTGTTGTGAGCATTTCTGTCGGGGGGAATCAACATGATGACACGTTGTGAACATCTATTACTACGTTTTAAGAGCCCAGAAAACACACTTGTCCTTGTGTTGGCTAACAAGAAACTTGGTTTAGAAGCTAAATGGCATACTGAAGGCTTGAAGAGGGGAAAAAAAAGGAGAGAGACATGTTTGATACAAACCTGCAGCTCTCTGGACGCGGTTCGGACCGTACCAGAGCTCCGGCCGGCGTGCGTGGCAGTTAAGCCGTAGAGGAGCACCTTCCCCGGGCACGGGCGGTTCCAAGCGGCCCCTAAGTTTAACCGAATGGAAGCTCCGGAGGAGGAGGGCATGCTCGCGTCACAGTAAGCCGAAGAGGAGCACCTTCCCCGGGCACGGGCGGTGCCAAGCGGCCCCTAAGTTTAACCGAATGGAAGCTCCGGGGGAGGAGGGCGGGCGTGTGTCACAGTTAAGCCAAATTGGAGCACCTCTTCTGCCCGGGCACGAGCGGAGCGCGAGGCTGTCAGTTATGAATGAATAAATGAATAAATAAATAAAGAATGCCACCTTTCATTTCACAGGGCACACCGGACGGCGTACCAGCAGGTAAAAGTCGGAGTAATTAAATAAATACTAAAAGAATGGCTGGGGAATAAAAAAATAATACGTTTTAATAATAATTTGGTTTTTTTGTTATAACATGAATTTCACTCTCTCTCTCCCCGTATATATATATATATATATTCTCAATTTCACCTCAAGCATATTATTAGACTTACCAATACAAAACCTCTTTCATCTCTTGCTCACTTCCTGTTCATATTAGACGTTAAAATATCAAATTTTTCGCCATGCCCGATGAGACAGCCAAGTTTGGTGAGTTTTTGTGCATGTTTCGGGACCTCGCCGCGGTCGCTGCTCGGGCGGAATCAGCGATGGGTTACAGGGTGTGGCCATCATGCTCGCTTCAACGGGCCACGAAACTAAAACTTTTGAACAGAACAGCACCAGAACCTAGTTTATAGTAAAATAACAATACTACTAAAACATTTTTTTAGTGCAGCATATACGTCAAGCCCTACGCCTCATCGGGATTCCACGCAACACAGTTGTGAAGCATTTTGTTCAATTTCTTTTTTTTTTTGCACAGCCAAATTTCATCGTTTCGCCGGGCAGAGATTTTTTTTTTTTTACTCCTCCATACCATGTCACACTCATGTGCTTACATCTATTGTCTTTAAAGATCAGGTACAGTTTGGAAATGGGTTGTTTAAAAAAAAAATCAAAGATTATTTGGGAATCGTCAACTGTCCTCAGATACATGTTTTTAATAAACCAAACCTACATATATGATCTAGCAGTTATATCATTGGCCACTAGTTAGCAGTATTGCCTGACGTGTGTTTTGGTTATTCTGGTACTTGAAGGTGTGCAATATATACAAAATGTTATTATCTATATAGGTAATTTGATTAACCTTAAACTGGTATTTTAAAAGCTGTTTGTTTGTATTTTTTATTGTTTGTTGTTGGGTGTTGTGCTGAAAGTTCAAAGTGAGAAGCAAGGTTCGACAAGTGACAACAGCCCATTAACGGAGGCGACACCATA